>NC_137626.1:22948371-22958371 GCF_963280865.1 Gymnoscopelus braueri | reverse complement strand
CCTTGTATTCTTGTATGCTGCGTTCACATAGCTGCGTTCTACCATTCATCTTCAATGGAAGCCGGCGACATGAAGATACAAAGTGATACCCAACGTTTGTAGCTTCTACAAAATCTAACAAAAGCTACAATCCAAGTTGAGCTGGCTTCAACTGCAGCTACAAAGCCACAAAATGAGCAAGTGTTAAAACCATTTCCAAACACCTTCTCTCTCCACACAATTCCTGTAATGGAGGAAAACCAATTATTTCCGTCAGCCAGTTTTGTGTTCTCTTTAACCCCAGGCTTTGTATTTGTCTCGCTCATGGGACACATGCTGACATCAACGCCCATGTTGATGAACACTTCAACAGCGACAGATATGCTTCTTTTGTGCTGTAGCTGTCAGTGTGAACGCAGCATTAGGCTCACACAAAAACAAGCCTAAAGGCACATGTTTTTTGTTTTAACCCTTTAAGACCTGAGGCGATTCTTAACATTTTTCTAAATCCTAACAGTTTTTTGACCAAAAAAAAAAAAAAAAAAAAAAAAAAATCAAAAATAGCAGATCTACAAGCTCATAGCGCGGCACATGGTGCCGCGCTATGAGCTTGTATATCTGCTATTTTTGAATAGCCAAAGAAATCTAAAGTGACACAGATGCGTTCCAGGTCTTAAAGGGTTAAAGGAAGTTGTCATATGTGCCCGGCGCAAACAGTCTTTACGCCACTGTACAGGAGAGTGTTTTTTTATTATTAGTTTTTTTAACTGTATATGCCCCAGGAGACCAATTAGCCCGGACAATCTGTTTAGCACGCGCATGATTTGAGCCCGGTGCGAGGAAACACATGGGTCGCTGTAGCACCTCTGTTGTTTTGTCTCATTAGTTCTCATAAGCAACAACGTGGCCTAAAATGGGAGACGGCTTTGTGGGGTTTTAATTGGCCTGTCTCCTCTACTTTCCACACAGCACCATGAGTAATGAGATTGTATGGAAGTATCTGTATCTCTCTCTCTCTCTCTCTCTCTCTCTCTTTCTTTCTTTGGGTCTACCCCTCTGCAACTCTGGCTAGAAGTCTCTCTATCCATCTCCCTCCCTCTACGTCTCGTACTCCTCCTCTGTAATTTCTCCTTCCTGGAGAGTCTTTTCTTGTCTCTTGTTCTTTCCTTCTTCCCTGGCGTCTACAGCTCTCACCCTCTAAGTGTTTGCCTTTGTCTCGCTCTTATCCCCTGTCTCCCACAGTCCATTCTCGTAACCGGGCCCTGTTTCAAAGAAGTGCCGTCATGAAGCCCTCTTCATCGTGTCTTCTCCTGAGAGGAGGAAGAGAGCGCAACTTGAGGCGATTCGAGGCAACTCACTTTGCTCAATCAGGGAACAAGACAGGAGGGTTTTGTCACACTGACATGGGCTGACATTTTGAAGATGGGACTGAACCAGTCCCACCAACCAAGTCAGAGAGCCAGTGAGTAAAAGCTGCACTTCTATGCTTATGTATTCCGCTTTTAGCAACCATCAGCGTTGCCGTAAAATAAATCTGGGCGTAATAAAGCTAAATATTGTGGAAACCTTTCCTCCAAGTTAGGAGTTCTGTTCAGTCTCAGTGCAGTGGCTTTGGTCCTTGCATCTTGATATCATAAGAGGCCCTTCTCCTTGGATATTCACAGCTATTGTTCAACCTAACTTACCTAATATGCGAGTTCTGCACCTCAGAGGTAAATCCTGGTAGTATTTACACTTATTATAGTCCTTGAAAGGAATATAAAATGAACACAAATTCAAAACATGATGAAACATGTGGGTCTATATGTATTCAGCACCAGACAGCTGAGAATCCCTGCTACTACAAAGCACACAGTCAAAGCCTGTGTGCTTGCTTTGTGGCTGTGTTCTTGTTTGCCTTTGTGAATGACAGTGTGGAGGGGGGGTGAGAGGAGACATGAATGGAGACCGAAAAGGTCCTCTTGCGGAGGAAGAGGGTCAGACTGGGGACACATGCTGAGTCAGTGCTGCCAATTTTGAGAGAGCGGGCTATTTTTGCCCAGGTGTCTTAACCACTTTTTTCAAAACGAATGCAGGTGAGGATTGAGATCCATACGGCAAAAACAAAACATCACCTTTTTGAGGTACACTTACACATGTATACATTATGGAGAAAAAAATGCTTTTACATGGATCTCTACTATCTATAAATCTATAAATGTGTGTTTGTGTCTGTCTGTGTGCCTCTCAATCGGCTTCAGTGATTGTCAGAAACACATTTAAGCCATGTGTGACTTTTGTGGCACACCCATAGATGACTCATCATAATCCTACACTGTACTGATGACGGGTATGGGCCAATATTCCTAAATATTAAAACATGCATATACTGTACTGAAATATGAGAATGAATGAATGAATGAATGAATGAATGAATGAATGAAAAGAAAAACGTCATCTGTGTAGTTCTTAAAGTTAGTTAGCAACTTAAACTCTCTATACATAGTAAACTATTGGCTCTGGACCGCCCTTTTTCCCCCCCACTACACCAAATCTCTTTGGACAATCTAGAAGCTCACAACAAACTTACTAGCCACACTAGGGGTGCAAGGGATCAAGTGGTTAGTAAAAGGCTACTGGTCTCACCTTGGTCTCTCGTAGGAGGAACTGTAGGTCTCGTCCGCTCAGAATCCCGTGGTTGTGCACGTAGCTGGGCAGATGTACGGTGGTGGTACCGTGCACGGTGCCATGCACCTCCATGTAGCCGTGGATAATGTCCAGGTATTTCTTCTTATCCTGGAATTACAAAGAATGTAGAAAATGCATATAAGACTTTATTGATACTGTTAGCAGCGTGGAATTTTGGTCTGGTCATTATATATCTCATGATTTCATATAATATAATATATTATATAATATATCTCCTATAAAATAATAATAATAATAATACTGTGGAGCTGTCCATGCTTGGAGGAGTTTTGTATATATATTGTTAGAACAACTTCAGAAATAGTAGAGTCACAATGCGTCAGGATGTGATCCGCTGTGATCTTGTAGATAGGCAATTTTCGCTGCATAACATAAAATAGGGCTTATGCGGTTATGTATATTTTTGAAACTTCGATTCAGGATTCAAATTCAAAAAGGCTTTTTTTCTCTTCTGTGTAATGAATGACACCAGACCTCATTTTACGAGCAGTGGAGCAGCATCATCAATCTACAGCAGCGTGTATCTGTGATCTCTCATTCCAACTACCTGCCTGACCATCTGGTCTCAGTGGAAGCCGGAGATAATAATATCTGCGTACGTAAAGCACCAGCGCTGGTGCCATCAGAGCCTACTTAATCCACGCTATCGGGCGCTATCCGAGCCTACTAATCCACGCTACTGCCTTGATATAATGGAAGGATAAGCAGCAGCCATAATGCTGCTTGCTAACGCAGTGGCACAAATCTAAAACCTCTACCTATTAATTTTTCTCATTTAAATTTATAGTGGGCCGAGGCCCAATCAAAAGGTCCAGAGAAGTGAGAGACAACACGGATCATTATTATTTGAGTTCAACTTCAAACAAAACAATTGAGCCTAATTCAAATTGGCTCCATCAAACAACATACCGTAGCATAAGTGAAGAAAGTCGATGCACACGCCAAGCTCTGCAATTTCTTCACCAAACTAATAACGGCTGACCTTTTTTATCTATCTGCTAAAAAGGTATGTCTAATTGAAATTCTCTACTTATCTCAGCAGCCAGACATCCACGTCAACATGGACTACAGCACAGAAGGTAACCTTACTATGTTTCCTCAATGAACATCTGGCGAGCGAGCACAAAAGATCCAAGTGAAAATGGCAAACAGGCTGAGGAAAATTTGCTTTACAAAATCTTTACAATCTTGAACAAACTAACTTTAAGTCAGTGAATCTCAACCTTTCTAATTTCAAGGACCCCAGGTTTGATATGCATTTGGCCACAGACCCCCATTTGATATGATTTTTCAATATTTGAATTTTTATCTCTTAACTTATCTCTTTTTATCTCTTTATCTTTTAACTCTTAGAGAGTACAATTGGAACCAAATGGAAGCCTAAGGGTCCATTTGGTTCCATTTGTACACTCCCAGAGTTACAGACCTGTAAGCGTCCAATTGGTTCGTAACTATTAATCATTCAGGGATGCCAGGGGGTCCTCGGATCCCATGTTAAGAACCAATGATTTAGGTTTACCCAACACCACATATCGGAATTGGCACCATTAAGTAAGTATACAGCCAAGTGTACTGATATGGATATATGTTGCATATACCATGTGAAATACATACATTTTCATGTATTAAAGAAAAAAAAAGTTTGACAGGAGAGTGTAGAGAGACAGGAAACCGAAAGGTGCGAGACATGAAGGAAGTTAGTCCTTGCAACTCACAAGAAGCACGCAGTAAAGTGCACTAACTGGCTACACCACCAGGCACCAGATTTAATAAAGTAAATAAAATCCTCAGTGTCAATTTAGCTGGGAGGGAGTAAAAATTGACCAACATGGAGCCATGGGTCCATTTTGGTCCATTTAAGTTAAATTAACACTCTGGATTTTACTGTTCATGTTCAAAATACATTTTCCCCCATTAGCCCCACTCCCGAGTCCAGTCTTCATAATTTATAAATGTATTATACAATACTGTTTTTTTCTTTTTTCTTTTGAGGTAATGGGTAACAGATAAGCCCAGTACTCCAGTACACCTGAACTCATTATAACGTAACAATGGCCAAAGCAGCATATGGCCCTTCAGGAGAAATACATGCTCCTTCAGGAGAAATACAGTATATGCTGGCTCTCAACTTTGTGAGCCAGCATACCTCCCTGTATGATAGCAATCCCTTGATCACAGCAGCCAACGCCGCAAGACTTTCATATAAAGAAACAAGGGTCCATTTTGGGTCCATTATTATACTTGCAGGGTTACATTAACACAGAGGATTTTAGTGTGTACTGTAGCTGCTATACACCCTTGCCAAATAAAACACAGAAATGAAAGCCAACACCAAAACGGAGGATGTACTGTAGCACCAGGGTAAGGCATTTGTCTTGTTCTCGTTCCCAGCTTGTGTGTGGTGATGAAACCAGGCTCATTTGGAGGACGGGGCACTCTACTGTACCGTACGTTGCTCTTTGAGCTGTCCAACAAGGCAGTAAAAATGAAACATTGTCATTTCCTCCCATAATGACAGGATGCTCTGAAGGCAACACAACACAGGTGTTAAGACACACACTCTGTGACAAACAATGCACAACGTAACACGGCCACATGCACGTGCGTGCGTGCACACACACACACACACACACACACACACACACACACACACACACACACACACACACACACACACACACAAAAGAGACTATGCCTACAAAGTCTCTCTGACACAAACAAGCCCCCACACATTAATATTTAAATATGTTGCTGTTTTTGTTGTGCGACGCTCAGAGTCTTATTATTCTGTGTGTAAAGTGTGCGTCAGTGTGTAAGTTGCAGAACATTTTGAATAACCGTACAGGGTGTGCAAAAAAGTATCAATATATACAGACACTTTAGGATTGTCTATAGAATATACAGGATATACATACAGGCAGCAGAAGGTTGGCCAAAGTATATATTATACATGAAAATATTACAGTATGTGCTGAACTGTAGCAATTCTGAGCAAGACAGTCCAAAAATGAATTGTCCAAAAATAAAAATGCTGTGTGTGCTCTGCTGTGAGTGACTAGTATTTACAGATTAATGTCATTTGACAATATTGTTTAGGACTCTGAAAAAAACACTCTTTCTGTGTCTCTGTATTGACTTTATGACTCATGACTGCATGCGCACGAACAGTCCCATTGCTGGGATGGTGTATGAGTCCCGACGGGAGGGGAGGTGAGTCCCAATGGTGCACTCTACGATCTGCAGGGCTCACTAGCGGTCCCAGGAGGAGCTATTCACATACCAGAAACCCATCAGGATGCTCTGAGTGGTTCCCTAGAGGAAGGATTGCAGGACCAACACACATCTGCATAGTATGACTAGCAGCACCTAGCAAAATAGGCAACAAACCAGAGCCTGGGATCCAGGAGGGAGAAGAGTCTAGGATGCTTGGAGCATTGGCCAGGGAAGAGTCATAGGGAAGGGAGGGACAGACATCCTGTGTTAGCTGATCTAAGTGTGCGGGTTGGATCATATACTGGAGGTAGCGGGGGAACCAGGCCCTTGATTGCCTTGTATGTCATCACGTGTTTTAATTTGCCACGTGAAAGTATGTACTGTATGTGCACGCGTGAGAGCGTGTGTGTGTGTAACTGTATGTAGAATATATGTGTGTACTGTTTATGTGCATCTGTGTGTGTGTGTGTGTGTGTGTGTGTGTGTGTGTGTGTGTGTGTGTGTGTGTGTGTGTGTGTGTGTGTGTGTGTGTGTGTGTGTGCGTGTGTGTGTGTGTGTGCGTGTGTGTGTGTGTGTGTGTGAGCGTGTGTTCTAGGTAACCATTCGCCAGGTCCCCCTAGAGACCAGGCTATCAGATGACTCCAGCCTGCCTGCTGTAACTAAAGCTGTCCTCTGTGTGTGTGTCTGTATGTGTGTGTGTGTGTGTGTGTGTGTGTGTGTGTGTGTGTGTGTGTGTGTGTGTGTGTGTGTGTGTGTGTGTGTGTGTGTGTGTGTGTGTGTGTGTGTGTGTGTGTGTGGGTGGGTGGGTGGGTGGGTGTGTGTGTGTGTGTGTGTGTGTGTGTGTGTGTGTGTGTGTAGTCCTAATTAGAAGGTGAAATCACTACCCTGTAATCCTTTCACTCTGGAGAGCTGAGTGCAGGACCTGAGACCTAATAGGTATATGTTTCTGTTGGTGTGTGTGTGTGTGTGTGTGTGTGTGTGTGTGTGTGTGTGTGTGTGTGTGTGTGTGTGTGTGTGTGTGTGTACACGTCACATAAACAAGAAGGGGATGGGCATGCGTACGGACAAACACATATACACACAAATACAGGCTGACACTTACTACACAGATACTGTAGCTATAGACACAGGCTGATACACACAAGCAAAGATGCAGCTCCTCACTTCAACACTCATCCAAGTGCAATCACAGCCAAACAGCGTATTTTTAGAGCCTTGTTGAAACCAAATAATTAATGTCTTTTCAGAGGTTTGGTCAATCGTGTTAGACATGAACACTGTTGCATACTTGGCTCTGACTCCACTGGCAAAAGTCTGCAAAAATGGTATGAATTGACAACATTTGGAACGCTGCCCGGCGTAATGACAAGCCGTTAGCATGGCAGTGCATGCCGAGTACCGAGACCACCTACGTGTGTGTCAATCTGTGTCACAGTCATTTGTGCCTTGCTTATCTTGTGCACAACCGTGACTCTAATACGTATTTATTTACCGTTTGGTATTGCATTATGGCGCTACCTACAGTAGTAGTATGGTATAAAAGTAATGAGGGGGTGGTTCTGGGACGCGTGTGTGTCATTCCCAAGCGAGTTGTTTTTACGGAGCGCTTGTTTCGGTTCACTCAACGTCCTGTGTATGTGCAAGGTTTTACAACTAACTACGACTTTTTTTAATCGAAGGCATTCGTATCTCAGGAGCCTCAAGGCCTCACTGTCGGTGTGACTGCCGAGCGAGTTGCAAGTACCAGTGCAGAGCCGCCGATGTGCCGTCTGAGTTATGTGGAACCAGAGCGGGCGTTCCCTCTGCGTCAATCACAGCGATAGGGGGGTGTTTTTGCAAATTTAGTTTTGGCTTCAGAATAGCATGCATGCTTCTGGGATGCCAGAACGCACTGAGATAAAGAAACGCAGGTTAAGGTGGCTCTGTCATAATAATAATAATGGATTTTATAATGCACTTTACATTTGTGTAAATGTGCTAACTATGTGTTGAGGATGCCTAACGAAAGGTTACCCAAAGTTGCCTTGAGATGGACCCAATCGGGAAAAGAAAGAGGGGTAGACCAAAGAACACCTGGCAAAGGACAGTGATGATGGAGCTGAAGGGGTCTTTCCTGGGACGAAGCACAGGCCAAAGCACGAGTTCAGTGGCAGTTTCTATGGTAAAGACGCACTGATGCGCTCCTCTTCCAAGCGCTGAAATGCGATGCTCAGTCAGCGCTCTCTGAGTCCAGCGTTGTTTGGCGGAGTGCTCATGGTGCCTCGAGCAGATACATAACTTTTGGGAGAGGAGCACTGCTCATCAATGTCACTTTCCTATGCAATAGATTAGAGAGACACGGCCACAATCATTGGGCAGAGGCTTCTCGCATCCAAAGCGCTGCGTCACTCCCAAAAAAGAACATCAGGTATGCGGTCAGGTTCAAGCTGCAGGCTTCACCGCTGTTTTTGTTGCGTTTGCCCACATGCTTGTGTTGTATATGTATATATGTTTGTGTGAGAGTGGGCAGGCGTATACATTTCGCCCACACAATCCGATCTGACAGATGGGAAGCGGAGGCCTTGTACAGAAGCACCGCTCCGGGGGTTTATAAAAATTCACAGCCTCAGCTGGAGAGCTTGATTGAAGCGAGGAGAGAGAGACAGAGAGAGAGAGAAAGAGAGAGAGAGAGAGAGGGAGAGTCGAATGAGAAGGGAGGAGGTTGAGGGTGGAGTGTGGAGGGGGGTGGCGGGCGGTTGTTTTATGACCTTGTAAATCAGAGGGAATTTGTAAACCTTGGCTAGAGAAGAGGGAAACCGGAGAGGAGGCATGCGGTGGCTGGCTTTTGTTGTCTGAGGAGCGGAGGGGAGGGGGTGAGCGATGGGCGTCCAGGGAGAGGAAGTTTTGGCCCCGGTTATGGGAAAACAACAGCAGCATGGAGGAGTCGAGTCACGGGCCGAGTATATACTGTATATACAGTACGTCACAGTGGGACTGGTCTCAACCAGTGTTGCCAGATTTAGCGAGAGAAACAAGCAACCAGGTCTATACCACGAAAACGCGTTGTGAGCTAGTAGATCTGCTTTCTTCACAACAAAAATCTTGAAAAAGTACACACAATATTTCCAGATGGTGGTCCGCGGACAAATACATATTCATTTGGGGGCCCTTCACATGACAATGCTTGAGAACCACTGATTTAAACAACATTAGGAAGCAAGCCCAAATAAGCAACTACACTTAGGAAACGAGCCCAAAAAAACGCAACCTGCAACTGCCAACATTTACAAGTGACTTGGCAACACTGGTCTCAACCTGTCTGCACATGTTTTTAGAATAGACAGTGTTTGCACACTTTCACACCTGCAGCGGTCATGTATCATGTTCTTTAGACGCCCCTGGCCACTGGACACCACACATAATGTATGCAGACATCATACAGTAACAGTAACACTACAGTTACATTGGTATCGGCCCGCCGAACATCGGTATTGGCCTGCCAGACTGCCTTTGGAGTATCAGCAAAGAAGATGACATTCACTGATGCATTCATAAATCTATATTGTTTACCTGGCACAAAAGTGGGAATGGATAACAACAAAAACTAAACAAACAAACAAAAAAATTTGTATCTGTTAGTTTCACTTTCACTAGTTTCACTATTTTTTGCCAATATTGGCAATGGTTTTACAGTAAATCTTTATTTTTACATTTTAGAAAATTGTTACTTTTTAAAATGTTTTTTTGCCTATAATGACATACCCAAAAGAGGGATGCCATCATTAAAGTGGTTAAGAGAGACTGCACAGTTGTAGACTCACAGGAAGAGGATTATAAGGGTGAAAACTACATCAGAGATACAGAGAGAGAGAGAGAGATGTGTTGTGTTGCACCTGCAATGCACCTCACATCGCCTGAAGGTAAACATCAAACACAACCCACACATTATGTAAGACAAGTCATTTGAAAGTGATGGTCCGTATTGGCCTCGGTTAGCACTGTGACGGAAAAAACACTCACTATATGGGTGATTCTCCAAGTGCTAGTCTCTGAGACACACGCACAGAGTAAAAACCTCAGTGTTCATTTATGGGTGTAGGAATGGACCATTATGGGTCAATCTGGGTTCATTTTTACACTC
>NC_137626.1:22910871-22945871 GCF_963280865.1 Gymnoscopelus braueri | reverse complement strand
AACATGTCAAGCCTCTGACGTTTTTACATATAGCTCATCATGCAACGCGTGTGTTCCGCCCTCAGATTCATCTTATGGAGGCCATCACCCCTGCCCGCACACACGCGTTAAAGTCTATTTAAGTTAATGTAAATATATATTAAGTTCTAAATAAAAACGGGGTTCACTCCCACTTTATGTTGCTTCTCTTTTTCCCCTAAAAGGGGACGTAACAATATAATATCCATTCCAAGTTTTATTAGCCTTTGGCCGTGAGGTTAAACTGTAAACAAACTTCTTATGTCTTCATTACACGTGAGTCGGCACACACACACACACACACACACACACACACACACACCCTTTTTCATATGCTCACAATTCAATTCAATGGGCTTTATTGGCATGAGAAAACATACGTTTACATTGCCAAAGCAGAAAGCACAAAATGCTCACACGAGCATGCATACATAAGCACGTGCACAAAGATGTGATTATGTGCGTGCATACACACACACATAATGGGTGCACTCTCTTACGGAGGGCTTTTTCACCAGAACTGCCAATATCCTCTAGATTGTTATGGGAAAGTGACACACACTCAAACTCTCCTCTCTCTCTCAGAGAACTTAAATCATACAGTAACAGATACTGTGCAGAGAGTGGCTTGTGTTTGGCAGAGTGTCTGTCATCTTACAACCGACGTACGCTTCTGACAAACCGGCCGTGCCTTGATCAGAACATCAAAATCAGTTTATATATAGTATGTCCTGTTACAGCTAGTCTGGCTTGAACTCTTGTACTGTGCTCATCTGCATATATATGACGCAGAAAAATTACCTTTTGTAGACGTTTATAGACATACTGGTCAGCTATTCTGTTTTGAAACATGAATCTGGTAGTCTATGTGTGTGTGTGTGTGTGTGTGTGTGTGTGTGTGTGTGTGTGTGTGTGTGTCTGCCTGTGTCTTCTAAGTGGAAAAGAGAAGAGTGAACAGTCACGCCTGCCTGCCCATCGTTCTGTGTTTTCCAGCCCTACTTAATGCGTTGCCCTGGAAACCGCTCCCATCAGAGGTGGCCTGGCCATTTTAGCTTGGTACGTTAGCCGTTCTTTCCTTTTGCAGGTGGTATCCAATTTTGGGCATGTCATTATATAGGTGACAACTTTCAAATGTAAAAATAAACAAACAGCAGATCCACAAGCTCACAATGCAATGCGTTGTGAGCTTGTAGATCTGCCATTTTTGAAAATCTTTGAATAGGGCTTACTGTAAGTGGTTATCCATATGGACTAACCTTCTGTGTCGCATCATCTAAAAAACAATACAGGGTCTAATAACGGAATGGCTCATGTGGCCAGTCTATGACATCAGATTTCAGCCCGATCCGACTGCCATAATAAAATTGAAGTTAAAATATTTCAAAACATATTTACAACTAGAAAAAGTGCTCCTCGGAGCACAGGTCTCCGCCAGGTCAGGTAGGTTATTGTGGGGCAGCAATGTTCGGAATTTGCCAATCAGGATGGAATATGAAAAATTTAACAGATCCATCTTGATCACATGACTATAGAGATCATGTGTACCGATTTGTGTGAAACTTGGATAAATTCTGAAGGCTTAATTTAAAAAAATGTGTTTTACATAAGTCGGCCTCCTGGTGGCGCTACGAAAGGCAAATGTGAGAAATGCAGGGCAGATGTTTTTCCTTGGCCTCTAGGGAGTGTGCGTGCAAGGTTTCACGCAGATCGGTGCAGTTATAGTTAAAAACGCTAATCAGTCTTTTATAGCGCCACCATGAGGCTGATTTGAAAATTTTCAAGTGGCATTTATTCCTCGGCCTAGTGGGAATGTGCGTATGCAATCTCACTTAAATCGCAAGCTGCGTTCATGATTTGAGGCATTTTGTTGAAAACGGAGCAATCCTGCAAGCCAACCTTAGCCAATGAGGATAGAATATGGGAAATCGGACAGATCCGTGTTGATCACATGACTATAGAGATACTGTGTACCGATTTGCATGACGTTTGGATAAAATCTGTAGGAGTAATGTAAAAAAATGGGTTTTGCACAAATCGGCCTCCAGGTGGCGCTATAACAGGGCCATGTGAAAAATTTGAGGCAGAGGTTCGGAATTGGCATCCAGGGAGTGTGTGTGCACAGTTTCGCAGCGACCGGGCCAACGGTGCCAGAGATTAGCTGGTAACACACGGACAGGACACACACACGGACACACACACACACACACACACGGACGGACGGACGGAGGGTAAAACATACTCTCTCGCCATGCCTTTCGGCCTGGCGGAGACAATAAGTGGATAAAGTTTACTGTAGTTACTTCCTTGGCCTACTGGCAGCGTGCACAAGGAATGTGGTGCTAATCGGTCCAGAGGTTCGGACAGACAGACACTGCCTGCTGCCGGTGTTCGGCTGTGTCAATGGGGAGCTGAATCGTATCTTTGCTAAATCACATGCATTTCACTCCATTTAGCCTTCAAGCTGCAGAAGTAACTGGTAGAAAAAGAAAAAACCTACAACCAAAAACAACAGTTTGCTTCTAAATTGATTTGCAATTAGAGCTGTGTTGTTTACAATTCCAACCTGAAGGCAGCTGCCAAATAACTGATGTGGAACCGTTTTCCTGATGCTTTGAAAAGGTGTTGATAGAGTGAAAATTGCAATAGGCTTGGTACTGGGTACACGCCCTTGAAATGCTTGAATCTCAATTTGGAGGTAGTGCAAGAAACACATGTAAACGGATGGTTGGTGTTGTGCAGGTACGTACATGCACACACGCATGCACGTCTCACACACACACACACACACACACACACACACACACACACACACACACACACACACACACACACACACACACACACACACACACACACACACACACACACACACACACACACACACACACACACACACACACACACACACACACACACACACACACACACACACACACACACGTACGTGTGAATGTGAGTTTGCGCGCACACAACTTTAATTACATTCCTTGTCACTCAGAGAGGAAGAGGAACACTGTCAGTGAAGGTGAAGCAGTGGATACTGTAATTACCATTGTCTGTCTGCGCGTCAGCAAGATGAGTCAGCCCACTTTTAACAATGGCTCACTTCATGCAATAGTGGGGGTAGTGAGGTGACCCGGCACCCCTGAATACCGACTACGCAGCCAGGACCCATCCATGGGCTTTGGTGTCTTTCTAACAAGGTACACATGACCTTACCTGTCCAACCCACATTAACCTAATCAAATTCCTGGGCCGAGCCACACGCAAGAGGAAGCAGTCTGGTGAAAGAATGCCACTCTGGCACGGGTGCATAAAGGCATGTCACGTCCAGGGTCCCTGTAACATTTTCCATTTAATTACAGCAAACTTTGCTAGAATTCAGTTTGTTGCCTGGTTCTGTTTTGGCAGGGACCACTGCAAAAAAAAAAGAGGAAAACGTATTCTGAAGGACAAATATCACCTCAGGAGATATATCACCCCAGTAATGGACTGTTTGTGCCAATGCGTACAAGCGAGCGCCTGCAGTGTCACAAGGTCACCACAAAGAGACACAGCGAGAGTTTTTCCATGAGGCTATCAGAGCCCTGAATGTCAAAACAAAACGAAACAAGTCCATGCATGCTGTGCAAGTATCACATTACACTACTACGGTATGTGAGATGACAACGGTGCATTTAATGTATTGCCAATGTAAAAAACTAATAATATTCAGGCTTTTTGGAGGGTTGGAAAATGTACGTTGTTTGACATTCTTCGTTAGTGCTGTATAGGACCTGCTGTGCTTGTAAAGAATTGTTTGTAACGTTTGTCACTCCAAATGACACTCTCTCTCCCTCCCTCCCCAAGGTTTCCTGTATTTCTTGTTAATACACCCATGACACAGACACTCCAGTAAACTATTTGGAAAGTATACTTCCTTATTTTCCAATGGTTGTAAAATGATCCGTGCTGTCACTTTCATCCAGCCGTGAACTGTTATCAGGTTGTTTTTGGAGCAGAGTCATTAAAAGCCACCACATATAAAGTTGTGTAATATTTTATTATAGAGCTGGGGTTGTTTGGAGAGGATATAGCGGATTCCAACAGTTAAGGCGGTTACACACCGGCGAATATGCGAATATATGCAAAATTCGGACTCGTTCCGAATAATTAAAAGACGCTTTTTTCGCTCCGCGAAACTGATGTGGAAGCTTGCATTGACTTTATAAGGTTTAAAAAAAAAACGTATTATTCGCATGAAAAAAATCGCCCCGGTGTGTAAGGACCTTTAGGCTCAGAATTAACTCACTTTTATTGAAATCAACTAAAAAAATTGTAGTGTAGATGGAAAGTGTGGTTCATTAGCCAACAACAGCGTGATTTAAACTTAAGTTAGACACTAAATAGCCGATCTACCGAACCAATAGCATGTAGATAGGCAATTTTTGGTGCACGACAGCCTCAGGCTTTAGGATGGAAGGATGTTTTTAGATGGGGCAGATGGACAGTCAGTCAGAGTCAGTCAGTCTGGATTCCAGGCTAAGATGGACATACAGTAGACAGCAGAGTGAAAGATAGATGGATAGATAAATTGTCAAGGGACACACATGGGATTTGTCTCAACTTTAGCAAAATTGCAAGCTGGGAATGAAGAGAAAGACATTAACAGCTTCATTCCAAAAATGAATCTGCTCAACTATTTACTGTTCCAGTGTTTCAATAATACAAGCCATTAAATCTTTTTCTAAAGCTATATGATTTCGCCGGCTTTATCTTTCCAATCACCTTTGCTTTGAAAATAATCTTCCTATGATTATGCATGGACATGAATGCCCATCATGGTCCAAATTCCATTATGCGCAACTCTGAGATGTGACTCACTACTTCAATAATATTCACTATGAATTCTACTTTCAAGCCACAGATTATTTTCTAAGCGTGGGCTCAAGCTGAAAAGAAACAAAAGATGGATTTGTCCTCGTGCTGTCAAACTTTAAAAAAAAAAAAATGGAGAGAGAGACAGACAGACAGACAGACAGACAGAGAGGGGCAGAGGGAGGGGAGGTGTAAAAACCTCATCTCCAGTCATCTCATTATCAGTCGCCCCTTCAAAATAGCCCTTTAATTAAAAGAGGGAAGCTAATGAACACGCCTGGGAGTCTGATTAGTGGCTAATGTGTCTGAGCTGATGGGCTTCCCCCTTGTCTGCCCTGTTTATGCCTCTGCCGACGACAGCCGTGGCCCGTGCCATTATGTTTTCAGGATGTCCGCATGTCCTATTCTGTTGGTCCAAGGTCAATGTCCATCCCATTCTCGTGAACGTGATATCTCAGGAATGCCTGGAATTAATTGCATTACATGAGGCACTAATGTTATGTCTCCTTGGACTCGAAGATGAGCCGATGCGAATTTGGTGGCCAACGCCGGGCAAGGGCACTGTGACCTCACACAACACATTTGTGGCTGTAACTCAAGAATGTCTACGCTAAAACGTGACAACATTTCACACAACTGAACTGTGTAATAGCATGAAGTGATGAAGTGAATATTTTGGTGGCCTGGGTCAAAGGTCAAGGTCACTGTGGCCTCACTTCCATCCCATTCTCACGAGCAAAACATCTCAGGAACTCCTGGAGGTAATTTCATTACATCTGGCACAAAAGTCCACTTGGGCTCAAAGATAAAACTAATTATATTTTGGTGGTAAAAGTTCAAGGGCGCTGTGACTTCACAGTCAAAAAATATACTTAACACCTTTAAAAAAAAGACTTTATGGCGGCGTACTGCTGTGTGCTCTCACTCCAGAGGAGGGAGACCTATTGTATAAGAGAGTGAGTGTTGTTTCCAATGAGTGGAAACAGCACAGCTATGCATTCAACAACTGGAGGATGCGGTACTTCATTATACTCAGAGCGATAGTGCGTAGGGGTGTGTGTGTGTGTGTGTGTGTGTGTGTGTGTGTGTGTGTGTGTGTGTGTGTGTGTGTGTGTGTGTGTGTGTGTGTGTGTGTGTGTGTGTGTGCATGCTTTTATCTAAAAACCCAGAGCAGTTTGAAAGAGGTCGCTCCCTGACGGTAAGCTACTGATTTTCAGCCGAAAGCTCACGGACATACAGACGGGTGACAAATGAAAGCAATTAACATCCTATCATGCTCTGTGGCACATATAAAGATGCTTAGCGGGCCCAGTTGACCTCAATTTTGGATCAAGATGGCAGGACGAAACGATCTAAGTGACTATGAAAGATGATTCAATATTGGGGCACAGATGGTAGTCTTGCAATAACAACAGTGACTAAAGCAACATCTGCATTTCATTGTATGGGTATCATACATCAGTAAATAGAGTGGGACATTTGTGGTTGAAAGTGCACATTCAATGACTGCGATGTTCATACATTAGTGTGACATGTAAGCAACTCTTCCTCAGGTAAATGAAAATGTGTTATAGTAGGGTTTCAGTGCATAAAACCCTCATTACAAAGACACACACATGGTGCAGTGGTGCAAAAACCATAGTCTACAGAGTGATATGATATGGTCACATAAATCATCCTTCACCATGTTCTCAACAAGTGGATGGATGGATGTATGGACTGACTGATTGATTACTTTATAGCAGTTTGGAAACAGGACGGCAGGATGGGTGTATGTGTGGCGTACTCCAAAACAACGGTACAATAGTGAATGCTTGACCTCTTCAGTGAAGGGGTACAGTGGCTCTGTTATGCTTATGGGGAAACGTTTCTGGCATAGTCTTGGTACCCTTAGAGGGAAGGGTCCCCAGTGCAAATCAATACAAAGTTATTCTGATTCTATGACCTTCGTACTCATCAGATCTCAACCCAAAGGGACTGACCACCACCATTTTGTTAGAATGGTGTTCCATCCTTCCAGTAGAGTTCCAACGACTTGTACAATCTATGCCAAGGCACACTGAAGCTCTTCTGGCGGCCCAACATATACACAGTATACAAATATACTGTGCATGTCAGCTTCCCGTGAGGGAGCGACCTCTTCTAAACTGTGATGAGTTCCGCCTGAAAGCTCACAGAGGTGCGGGTTGTGATCCGGTAGATCTGCAGCGTGCCAAACAATGTGCAAATCTCTCCACATCTTTTTTTTTTCTCGGAGGTCTCCGAAAAAATAATCCCCTTTATCTCTGCACCGCAGCACAAGCATGAATTTGAATATATATATATTTTTTAAGTCCTCGGAGAGAGAAGAGGATAAGCTGAGCTCCCGGCAGACTGTTATTAAAGTTTTCCCCAAAGGGAATCTCAGAGGCCTTAAATGGGTTACGGCCCAATTTTTTTTAATGTTTTTTTTTACAATAATGACATGCCCAAAATAGGGATGCCAGGTGGTTAAACTGGTGCAACAATCTTATGAAAATATCTATCTATCTGTCAGTTTATTTATTTATGATTTATTTTTCATGCGTCTTTTTCACTTTACTCTCCTTTCCAATTGGACCCCCTGGCAGCCACCCTGGGGGGCTGTGACCCGCACTTTGAAAACACGTACCCTATAGTAAAACCAAGCAATTTCATCTTCAGTCGTGTCATATACAATGGGGCATTTATATAGCGCCTTTTATTAAAGGGCTTTACATTGTGCATTACATTCATCCATTCACACACACATTCACTCAGATGGCAGAGGAAAAACCATGAAAGGCACCAACCTGCTCATCCAGACAATTGTTTTGAGGTATTTGTACTTTACTTGAGTATTTCCAATTTCCAACACTTTTACTTCAACTCCACTACATCTCAGAGGCAAATATTGTACTTTTACTCCACTACAATTATTTGAAAACTTTAGTTACTAGTTACTTTTCAGATATAAATGATGATATTATGAAACATACATTAACCACTTTAGCCCTATTTTATACATAGGCTATTTGAAAATAGCCGATCTACAAGCTCGCAATGAGCTTGTAGATCTGCTATTTTCAAACATTCTAGTACTCTTACTTTTGGTACTTTAAGTATATTTTGATGCCAATACTTTGGCACTTTTACTCAAGTAACATTTTGAACACAGGCCTTTTACTTGTAACAGAGTATTTTTATATTGCGGTATTGCTACTTTTACTTAAGTAAAATATCTGAGCACTTCTTCCACCACTGCTTGTGAGGAAGTGTACACACAGTGAGCGCATAATAAAGCAAAGCCCTTTACCTTCCAGAAGTTGTCCACTTTTCCATACACCAGTGACTGGTTCTGCCTCTTGATGTCGTCGATGTGTCTGATGTCACTGGCGTTCAGGTGCTGCTCCACCACGAAGCCCAGGAAGCTGTTGTCTGGAGTGTGGGCTGCAAGACGGCAAGACAACTAAATGTTAACAACTCTCCAGTTACACACTCTCAAAATGCCTCCCATCACTTTGGCGGCACGAAAAGACGGCAATCATTTCAATGTGTGCTGACTTTTATGAGGGCTGTGTGAGGCAGAGGGAAAGAACAAAAACAACCAAAACATAATAAACAAGTGAAATGGCACGGTTAGCTATGCAGGGGTTGAAATGACAAAAAGTCAGGCACGGTCAGGCGTTTTCCTAGCCTGATGTATTCTTCATACGGCGGAGATCAGACAAGCAGGCAGCTCGTTTACAAACAGCTGTGATTTCCTGAATACAGGACTCATGACAGTAAAACAGCAGAAAGTATGTGTGCGTGTGCGTGTGTGTGACTGTGTGTGTTGTTTTCCAGTTTTGTTTTTGCTCCATCCACTTCACGTGGTACTGTAACCATGGGAACCACTAGGCCAGCGGGTCAAGTGGGCAGCCTTGAATTGGCAGCGGTTTCAACTCGACACCATCTGCCTCCATGCCCGAAATCTGGATAAGGATTTAGGCGATCTTTCTACTTTTCTTTTCTTTTGTCTTTCTTTGAGAGGAGCGTGGGTGGGGGGGTGGGGGGGGGCACCAGACGGACAGGCAAGCCCGGAAGATTTAGATTTTACACTGAAGTTTTGGAAAAAATTTAAGCAGATGTCTTCATCCCTTCTTTCAATTTCATGAAAGGGAGGGAGTGAGTAAAGGGGTGGAGGGGTGGTTGAGGTGAGGTGTTACTGGATTTATGCGCCCCGGCGATCTGTGCTTTGGTTGTGGTTATTCCTCTCGTGCTATATCTCTCTCTGTTTGTGTGGAGATTTCCTCAGCAGTTCCAGCAGGGATTGAACCCCCTTCCCCGTCCCACACACACACACACTTGCCGCATGCATATTTGCGGCCAGGGGCTAGGAATAACAGGTGTTAAATCTGTCATTACGAAGTATTCTCCTAGACCCTCTCCGCGCCAGCGGCCCACCCACTCAGGAAGGACGAGAGAGAGAGAGAGAAAGAAAGAGTTGCAATCCATCTCCTCCCGTAATCTGAAAGCTCATCCTTTTCTAGAGATATGTCCCTAGTCTCTCTGCCCGCTTGAATCATGTCCCCATTCAAGCGTAATCATCCCTCTCTCTACTCATGTCTGACTCTAGGGAGGGAAGAAACCCCTTCCTATCTCGTTTCTTCAGCTCTGTTTCTTTACTCTCCGCTTCACTTCATTGTACCATGCATTGCATTCAAACAGGTACAGTATATTGTCTATTAACATCTAGAAGCAGCTTGGATCCTTGTATTGACTCTCCTCTTACCAGTCACACTGAAGGAGAGCATTGTATTGGATGACTAACATGTAAAATGTCAATACATTAATGGCAGCAGTGGCATTTATGGTGGGTGGATTCAGTTTGGTGGTGGTGGGGGTGATCTGTGTAATGAAATAATACTAGAATGTTTTGCCACCACGTTGAAGGTCTCTATGAAAGAGGCAAGGGGTTTCGCCACACAATGTAGGGATATAGAGACAATACTGTTCAACTTACAATGGACTGTTTGTGACGTTATAATCAATCGCAAGTGGGTGAAATATTTGTTATCCGGGACTTAAGAGAAGGGACAGACAGAAAGAAGATCAGACCAGAGAGGAGAAGAGAAGCTAAAAGAAGGGAATCCCCACAAAGAAGAGAATGAGAAAAAAAGACAAGAAATGCATCAATCTGTCATGGCTCAGGACAAAGTGGAAGTAACAGTTCGCACCCGGTTGAGCGGTAGCGGGCCCCAGCTGGACCCTGACTCTGCGCCGGTGAGTCATCTTCAATCAGACCCCTGGAACGAGACGCATGGACAGGGGGCCGCGCACGGCCAGGCAATCTATACATAATGTGATTTAGGTCACTTTGTGGGAGTCATAAAATGCGTTCACTCGTCTCAAACATGTCGGGAGTCGGTATCGCACGAGAGTGCATATGTTACCGCGAGGACGGATAGACAACAGCAGGCGATGTGAAATCAATGCAAATTTGGTGAGAGAGGGCCTATACTGGCCTTCTAGACATTAAATGGTTCGAACTTCTCATTGGTATAGACACACGGCAAACGCCACGCCAGGCGCAGTTAGAGAACAGTAGTGAGGACAGGCTTAATGTAAATATAATTGTCGTATCAATTCAGGTGTTAACATCAACACTGCCGAACTCGTACCTTTCATAGTTTGATTTATCTACGAGAAAAACGGGGTGGGCAGGGGGAGCCTTGTCATTCATCAAAAGATCCTTCATCATTGGAGGTGTACCTAAGCGCTGTAAAAACATTCAACTTATCATTTATAGCCTCTGTGTGGAGGACTGACAGTGTCTGTCTGTCTGACTGATGGATTGATTGACTAACGACATTAATTGTTCGGATGGATGTGCAGCGCATTGATTGGTCAACAGCAGAGTTTACGTATAGGGATAAGCACAGTGTGAAGGGGTCTGCACTCTGCAGCAATGATGACTCATGTCTCAAGACAACAATGGTGACTCCCTCGGGTGTCGGCTGGAATGGTGGATTGCCCTCCCTGCCAAGAATGAGGCTGTGTTTGCTCAGCCAAACTCTCTAAGACAGTTCAGATATTGGCTTTCTCGAGTTAAAGCAGAAATCGATTTTAAAGACACAATGGATGGCAAACAAGTTAGCAACCCTACACCTGAGCAAAAATTGAGAATTGCATAATTGAAAGATGAGCAAAACAAATATACTATTATGTGCAGTATATACTATATTCATTCAAGTGCTGACTATTGCCGTTTCTAACTTGTTCATATCAAGCGAATCAGAACAGCATTTGCATCTAATTTCTATCCAAAATCCTTTTGACTCTTTAAATGTAAGACATTAGACAAAATAAATGCTGTGACAATGCATATCGAAATTCCAATCACGATCACAATATTCAGCAAAAAAGAGAGATTGCAATATGGTTCCTTCTATACGGCCTTCAGCCCAACAATTACACATCTGCGACAGTAATTGCTACTTGTGCCCTATGGGCTGAAAGGATGTTCATTCACCTTTATGTCTAATACCATTTTGTATCTTCAATGCATAGTGAATGGCGGGCCCATCTGACTGTCAGCTAAACCAAATGAACATCACTCACAATATAGCCAACAGCATGAAATGACAGTAAGACTACATGTGTGCAAAGTACAATGTGCAACTATGTGTAAGATTACTATTCAAGACCTGGAATACTATGAGGTCTGTGATCACTTTACTACAGTATGTGCTGTTAGAGGGTGAGCTGGAATGTGTGAGTGAGTGCCCTCACGTAAGTCATCTTGAGCACACCCAGAAAGCTGTCGGATGCGTGTGAAATGTCAACAGCCTCTGTGGTCTGAATAACACTGGATTCGCTGGAATACTGCCTTCTGACACTGAACTGTATACAGCCACGACAGTAATGGATGCAGTTGGCTTATAACAAATGTATGTAGGTAACACAAGTTAAATATTTTAATACTATACTGGTGGTCTGGCCTGTTTAGCCCATAGACTACAATTCATGGTATAGTTGACATTACAGCCGACTATTTCACATAGCATGCCTTTTTGTTGTTGTTGAGGAAACCATTGGATTCCATTAATTTCAGTGCAGGTGGTTGGCGGTTCGAGCCTCACTACATACATGAACAAAGTAGTTGATTAAAAAGCCCAACCGGCCAATAAGTCAAGGACTTGTTTCTGCTGCGGTCGGCTTGAACCCAGTGTTGACGGTGTTGATCATCGTCAGGGGCTTCGTCACAACGCCATGGCTTCTAATCTGGCATCATCGTCACCCGCCTCACTTCTCTACCATGTCTTTCACAACCCCTCCGTCCGATAAAGAGGAAATGACTGTGAATAATATTTACAAAGAAAACCGTTAGGGGGAGGAAGCTGCCGTGGCATTCCAGTACTGGGCTCACTGTGCTAACAGACACTGTTGCTATTAATTACTGTTCAGCACTCTCAGCATTGTTTGGCAACAGATTCCTCGGCAAGTGGAGCTGCCACTCACAGAGCTTCACTTCGGCTTCGCCGCCGCCCGCTACCTTTCTCCGTTGGCTAGCAGTTTAACTAACTTGCTGCGTAAAGTGGCTCGGCAAACTTTGGAGCGGAAACAAATTTGCTCTAGCCTTGAACACCTCAGTCTCAAGTGAGTGGGAGTCAATATTGACAGCTCCTGGTGCAGCCAAGGCATGCGAGGGGTGAAGCACTACCTTCTCTCTGCAGAGAAAAAGGATATTGTTGTTTTGTTTGTTTTTGTTTTCTTTGTGGGGGGGCTATACTTATCTCTGTATTTTTCTAAGGCACAGAGGGAGTCTCATTAAATCAGTTCCAGTGATGGACCACGCTGCCTTGTCTCACACACACATAGTAATGATAGCGGCATCATTTTTGATGATGGTGCAGTATAGACATAATATACTCCCATGCTACATGATATCTAAGGATTGCATAATTAGTGTTGGTGCATTGCACATACTGTAGGAAAAAAAGAAAAAAGAAAAACAAGCCTAGCTCATTTTAGAAGGAGCTAATGTCTCGTCGTATTCATCCCACCAGGCACACACAGAGAAAAAAAAAAAAAGATTTAAAACGGACAAAGATGCATCATCAGCATTAAAGTCTCCCAACGCATTGAGATCTCCACATCAAAAGAATCTGCAGTCTTTTTCCTTCATCAAACGAGCCAAACGAGAAGAGGGAGGGCTGATGAATAAATAATCGCCACCCATGATCCATCTGAATCAGTTCCTGTGAGAGTAGAGCCTGCTTGATGAGTTTGGCTGGCTCAGACTATCCGAGTGTGAGGTGTTGGGGCGGGTTATTGAACCTAGAAATGTCCATTTGATCAACTGAGGCCAGAGGCCTGTGGCCAACGACGTCCCAGGCAAAAGTCAAACCCCCATCACCCCATTTTTGATGGAAGGATGCACATTAAGTGCCATTAATATAAAGTAATTCTTTATTACCTCCTGTTATTTTCCCTCAGCGATATTAATCGGGGGAAGGGAAAAAATAAAAAAGGGAACATCTTCATCTGCCAGGGAACCAGTGCTTGCATTGGAGCCACTATAAGCTTTAACGATCCATTTAAAAGAGGGATATTAATACCTGTAGGCTCTCACTGGCGGCGGTGGACTGTTTCTGGCAGTCGGATGTTGATATTTATATTGATTAAAAACTTAAATCATGGGGGCGTACCGGTAGATGACTGCACTGTGCATCAACCATGTAACAGAAACATCATCGGTTTGTGTGCTATATGTCTTTCCCCCTCCATGCCCTCTGTTGTCTGTCGCTTTCAGTGGTACGGCTTGATTTGCTGGTGCGCTATCCTCTAATGACATGCATTACATTGTATTATTAGTATTCTGAATAATAATCAGGGTTGAAATAAATAGCAACACACTGTCCAAAACACACATGTCTGTTTGGTGTGGGAGACAACCCACAGGAAAACAGGGAGAACATGCACTCAACACAATGGCCCCAGTCAGATTTAAAATCAGGGACTTCTGGCTCGGACCACTGGCCTAGCAGTCCGGGCACTTAGGCTCTAATGCAGCCTGACAGCGCGTCGCACGTTCGAGTCCAGTTCCCGACGACCTTTGCTGCGTGTCTCTCCCCGTCTCTCTCTCCCTCTTTCCTGTCTATCTTCACTAAAACCTATCAATAAAAGGCAGAAAAGACTAAAACAAAAAATCTAAAAACAAAACAAAACCAGGGATTTCTTGCTGTGAGGCCACCACTGAACCACTGTGCGAGTCTGGTATTGACGTATTATAATTATCGTTTTTCTATATAGCGGGGGTTTCACGTACAACATTGTAGCCTAGTTTGTCATGTTTCAGTTATGAGAAAAAGCTGTCTTTCAATCACAATAGTCATGGAAGCAGCAGCAACTTGTTTTGACCATTGGTAGTTGGGGTCTCTATGTACTGTATATACTATATACAGGAAACAGGACAAATGCAGACACTGCAAATGCTGCCATTACTACAGACTGTTGTAATGAAGCAAGTCATTTTGAACAGATTAAAGGATTCATAATGAGGCTCAAACTCCAGAGAGATCTGTATGACTTCATCATAACCACTCTCTCTAGCCCCAGGCCTGCACCGGTAAAGGATCAGCGGTACTTGTCTGGTATTAACAGAGTATTATGGTTAGTGTTGTTTTTACATTCAATCGTAGGCCATTTTAAATGCTCCTATCTAGAGTGACTCACAAAATGTAACTGAAGAATAAGCTTCAAGTTAAAGCGGTATTTCAATTTTCAATTAACGTTTTGTAAGTTGCTTGATTCAATATTTATGATGAAGCGTGCCAAAAAAATAAGCTATAATCATAGCCCGACAGTCAGGCAGCATCAGCTTGGCTGAACACAGGGTCAGTTGGCTGATTGACATCGATTTCGATGATAGACTACTGTTAGAGTTCTGAGTCTTTAAGTGCCATCATTTGGGTATTAATCGCTTCCTCGAGGAGTAGAGGATCTGACATTCAAGAGGATGTGGTCCATTGATAATAAGTGGACGCATGATAGAGACAGGTACTGTACCTCAACAACCCCTTTCAAGACGATTACAATTCAAAAAAGCCCCCAAAATATAACACGCTGCAAAACATACAATGTTTAAAAATATACAACCATGACCGGAACATTAATTTTTTCCTTCCCCTGTGGACAGTTCTAGTAATCTGCTGACCTATCACACCACACACACACACACACACACACACACACACACACACACACACACACACACACACACACACACACACACACACACACACACACACACACACACACACACACACACACACACACACACACACACACACACACACACACACACACACACAGGCCTTGAGAAGGCTGTGAGCCATCATGTTTGTTCACTACAGTTTAATCACACGTCTTGTTCAACTCTCCCACATCTCTTCCCACAACCGTGGGAAAAGAGAGATAAACAAGGGTGACGTTTACAGAGGGACAAGCTTTGAGCCTGTGTGTTTGTGTACAGTGCGTCGACGGAAAGATCCATGGGGAGAGACACCACGGTGTTTTATATACAGTAAACTCCGGAGTTTTAAATAAAACTGACCCGGAACAGTGTGCACTTGACTGTGTATTATAGTGGCATAGCTGGATAACAGGAACGGAGTAGTCCTATAAGTCTGTACGAGTGTTCTTGTGGTGGCCTGTGGCATTGCTCATCCAGTTAAACAGTATGTAGGTCGTTATGTGCCGGCCTGGATTTGCTTGTCCAGTACGCGAGATGGACGACAGAACGAGAACAATGTAGTTCACTCTACGCTCTAGGTTCACACGGTGTTCCAGTGAACCCAGGAGAGCCTCGCTCCCCTCCCTATCTCTCATACTGTAGGTGCAATGGTCCACTGCACACAAGAGCGTGCACGCACGCACGCACACGCACACACACCTCAGCTCTTCAAAAGTGTGATGTGTTTGTTCACGGTGTGTGTCAACCTGGATTAATGTCTTCTGTTAATGTGACAATTCCGTGTTTAATAAAAAGATCTGACCGGAGTCGGACTGGACCCGGATATGATGAAAATAAGGCAACGCTATTAATATAGTCACTCGCCCCATACGAATTCCCTCAATATAAATGACTTGGTGGTGGGTGTTAGGGACAAATACGTTCCATAGGCTATTTAAACGCAAATTGTTCACAAGAAAACAATCCCTGCTATCCCCCACTGTTAGCTGACTGAAGTAGATTAATGAGGTCGATTTGGCCTTGTCTTGTCCTATTGGCCAGAGGCCGATTCTCTCAACCAATGATTTATGGAGGTCTGCCAAACGCTAACAAATGGACCAATCCACATTGGGGATAAATTACCTCCTGGTACCCGATTTGTCCAATGTTACATCTGTATATGCTATAGGTGAGAGTAGGAAATAAACTTAAAGGGCCATTGTACCCAACTATTATTACGAATACTAATGGTGTTAGCATTTAAGGCTAACATTTCACTGATCACATTTATTTCTCGACAGTAATTATCCTGCGTCAACCAAACCTGAGAAGTTTGCAAAAACAATTATTGCATTGTATACAAAAAATTGGTAGGATATGCCACATAAAGCACGACAATTCAGTGAGCGACAGAAACCGTAAACTATCAGGGACAGTGTGGTCAATTTAGTATACTTTATATGATGGGACTGGCGACTTTTCTTAAGTTTCTGATTCGTGCCGATCCCCTATTGTCTGATACTCAAATTAATGTCTAGAATGAGAAGGCCTGCAGCATCATCAACAATAGACAGTTCTGTTGTACGTTAAGGTACACCGTGTACTCATTGGTCTTAAGACAAGGAGTTGTGTAACACAACGATGGCGCGACTGATCTGAAATGCGAAACCATCCCGTGGATTTGAACACTCGAGCCGGGTGGCGGCGCGCTTCCTTTCCGTCGAGAGATACTGTCTGACCTGGCAGCTCTTAAACTGGATTTCCTGAAAAGGGCTCCCGTGCCGTGTGAGAAAGACATACCCTATTTCGTGGACAAAGGGCCTCATTCAGGTACAGTGGTATTCAGGGATCGTTCCGGGGTTCGCCTCTTGGAGCGAGGTAACATTTCACTCTCTCTGAGCGATGGGGGAAAAGGTCAACCCCTCAGGGAGTTGGCTCCATCCGCTCCCCAGACACCAGGAGCCCCCCGCACACAAGCCCAAACCCCAATCATCCATTGCCACCTGCTATGCGGGTGCAAGCGTGAAACCAACGCGCCAACACTGTCCTTTCTTCCTACATTCATATATTCATTATGGCAGCAAATGAGTATCTGAGCTTGTGTTGTTTATGCCTTTAACCGGGCCGGTGATATTCCATTAGACTGTGGCGTTGAAGAAGGTTAATGCTTGGCTCTCGGAGCACTATGACAACCACCTCATAATGAAAACCTTCCTACTGGGAAATCGGGTGGCAGTAAATGCACCAGCCGCAATTACCATTTTAAACGGATCCTCTAAAGAGGTACCTGGCGGCACTGGTGTCATGTGCTTATTGCTCCATCCATTGAACTGTAATGTGTTCCCCTTTTGCTTGTGTTACTTTAAGATGACTCATGCAGCAGAGGTTGATGTGTTGGATGATGAAAGCGAGACGGGTTTGTCATTAAGTGAGACTTCCGTGTCCTTACAGCATGTTACTTGCTTGCAAACTGGTTCTCTAAAATGGGATTGGGAAACCAAAACTCATGACTAAACTTCAAGATGTATACGAGCGTTCCGCAATTAGACTTCTTTAATCTGCATACGTAGTCAAACAGGTTATTGTACTTAAATGAAGCATAGCGTTAGTTCACGCAGGACACGGAAGTCTTGCACGCCAAAGCTGTAACTAGCTGTCAGTCAGCTGATGTGAACATCAGCTTTCTATTCCCCATTCACAGCACTGCTGGTCATTACGTCACACACTCATACTCCACTCATACTCCAATCACAGCTCACGCATTAGCAAAGAGGTTCCTTTAAATACGGTTCGAATTCTCTAGGTCTTTCTTGGTTGCTGAACCAATGCATTCTGCTAGCTCCTCCTCCACCCCAGCCTCCACCTTTTGATTAGAGTCTGGCATAGGCTCAAATACTTGTGATTATCATGTATATCTGCAATAAATGGTTAAATCTACTTTGAGGTGAGTGTTTCCGATTGAAAAACTAGTTGAGCAGCTGAAATGGCATGGACGTATTTCCTATTGAAACAGGGGGTGCGTGCTTTCTCAGACAATCACAGCGATGTGGGGGTGGATCGTTCACTAACTGAAACACGTTCAGCTGACTATCCCGTCCTCGGGCTATGGGTGGGATCTAAATTCCTGCACACTGCGTCCCATACTGCAACAAGGCAATTTTGAATCAAGTTTTGAAGTTACTGCATCCCTAAGTGGGGTTGCAGTAAAATATACACTTGTTAACAAACATTTACAAACGTTTGTTTCATTGCATCGGTTTGTAAAGCTGTGTCCACCATCTTTGTTTGGCATTTGCATTCTACATAGTAGCACCACCATCTGTCTAGCATATTGAATTAGCTCTGTATGGATTGACAGGTGCCAGTCATCATATTATTGGTCAGTACCTGGTGATGTAATTATGCATTACGTTTTTGTAAACAACATTGGACTTTTAGGGATTGATTTAGCTATTAATGCCTACGGAGTCCATCTATTGTTAACTATGTCTCCATTATGACCATGGATATGCAATATAAATATGTTTTTATTTTATTTCAGCTGGTCTTAAGCTTCAGTTAAAAAAGGCTCTGTAATAGCCTGACATCCTTTACATACAGTACAATAGCCTGACATCCTTCACATACAGTACAACAACGACAACAGTGGAAAAAAAACATACAGTGAAAACTAAACAACCAAAAATGGGTTGAGCAAATGGAATTGCTACATTTCTCTGGATTGTGCAATTTTTTTAATTGAATGGATCAATGTTGGATGAATGATGAACACGGGTGTGGTGTGGTGCTTGGGGTGGAGTCAGAGGTCATTAGGTCATGATGTGTGTGTGTGTGTGTGTGTGTGTGTGTGTGTGTGTGTGTGTGTGTGTGTGTGTGTGTGTATTGGTGACTTACGGAACATGGTGTTAAACTGCTGGGGGTTGAGGTTCCACTTCCCCCACGGCGTCTTGTGGCCTTTGGACTGCGCGTAGTGAGCGTGGTTGAACTCTGGCTCCGTCCCAAAGGAATCCAGCACCCGCAGCATGCACCTGTGATGCACAAACACACAAAAAAATACATTAGGAAAGGGATTATCTACTGCTCCCCGCTGGGGGAGGGGAAATATTCACCCAGCAGATGGCTGCTCAGATGAATCAGATGAGTGCACGAGGGGAGCTGTTAGGGGTTAAGTGCCTTGCTTAGGGACACTTTGAAACGTCGAATGGGCTTCAGTTCCCAGCCGGTCTCTCTCTACCAACTCTGCTACAGCTATAACTATGTAAACATAGGCAGTCTGTAAATGTATTCATGCATACGCAATGATTTAGATTTTGGACAGAGTGACAGCTTCATATCATCCAACATAAACAAAACAACAAACGGCCCTAAGTCCTTGAAACGCTAGGTATGAGGTACAACAGAGGAAGTGTAAATAATGATTTCTTTGTAGGCTGAGGCAAACTTAATCTCTTCCTCCGACTGTATAAATTAGCACAAAAAAAGTTATAAAACGTAAGCTTTTTCCACCTCCGTTAAATCACCAAAACCTCTACAAGTCTACAAGAGGTAAAAGAAAAAGGCATGTTTAAAACCAGTTGGACCAATAAACTCTTTGTGGTCAATTCATGGGTCCAACTTCAACCACTTCCGTATAAAAGAAAAAATAAGTCGTAAAGTAAATCTCTCGCAGCAGAGGAGACTCAAAGGTCACATTGTAGAATTAATTAGAGAGAAAGAATGAGAGAGAGAAAGAGAGAGTGCGAAAGAGAGAAAATGGCGCACACACTCAGGAATGACTCACAAATGACCTTTAACACCTCGCTGTGCTTTCACTAATCCCATCCATCCTTTCAGTCTGTGTATCACTTCTCCCTCAACTCTCTCACCTTTTTTCTCTCTCATCTTCACACACACACACACACACTCTCCCTCGTTGCTTCACTCTCCCTGATCTCCCTGTCATTTTATCTCATTTATTTTCTATTTTTGTTATAATGAAATGCACGAGCTCTCCTCTGTTCTGTCGGGGAGACAGCGCAATTTGCAGGCGCCAGGATGGTGAGTTTAAAAAAAGAAATCAACAGAATGATAATGAGGGCAGCTGTGACAGAGTGACAGCTACAAGCTCCCAACGCGTAGTGAGCTTGTAGATTTTCAAAGAGATTTGGTGTAGAGGGAAAACAGTAGGGAGCCTAGCATGGACCCCTGGGGATTTAAGTCTTAGAGTTAAATTAACACACGTGACTTTACTGTGCATGTCTGTGATTTGCTAGTTCCAGTACATTCCATATACCGGAGGGACAGGAGTGTTGTAATTGGCTAGTTAGTAGTGGGATGAGTTTCTTGGCCTGCATGCACAAGAAATATGATGCTGGTTGGCCAAGTAGCATGCAAGACTAGCTATCTGTGAACAGACACACACAGATGCACATACAGAGGACGAACGCATGATTTTAGAATGTAAAAAAGATCATAAAATGCCCTTGACTTTAGACAGCAGGGTCAAACATTTTAAACTTGAGATGTCCTCAGGCCAATTCCAATCAACTTTTGCTGATGAAGCGATAAATGATGGAAAATGTTATTCTTGGCCTGCTGTCAGCGTGCACAAGAAATATGATGCTGATTGGCCAAGTAGAATGCAAGACTAGCTATCTGAGAACAGACACACACAGATACCCATACAAAGAGCGAACACATGATTTTAAAATGAAAAAAGATCATAAAATGCCCTTGATTTTGTATGCCGGGGTCAAACATTTTAAACTTTATGTCCTGGGGCCAATTCCAATCAACGTTTGCTGACGGAGCAATAAATTATGGAAATATTTATGCTACTCACACATACAGTATGCACACGCACACACACATACCAATTCACTTGTAGTTACCATTTATATCAGCTACTTCTCTGTCCAGCTTCTTTGTTCCTAAATTCAAATATTTTTGGCCGTTTGTGTGTGTGTGCGCAAGTGTGTGTGCGTGCGTTCATGTTTTCAAAATAAAACTGCTTAAGGGTAAAGTTACGTTTTTTCCTTCCATTCAAGTAAAGTCGTGTGATTACGGTCCAGCTGCTGTCAGTGTATAATACTCCCCATTAATCATTGTGATAAGGAGCCAGGTGTAAACTTGCACACGTGCACCAGCACGCACAGGCACTCGCCATGCGCATGCGCATGCACACGCATACACACACACACACACACACACACGCCCACACACCTCTCTCTCTCTCTGTCTCTGCAGCCAAGTGTATGGCTGGAGGCAGGGCTGGCTGATGCTCCCCAGATGGAATGATGTGAGGGGCTTAGAGGACATACAATAGAGAGCTTTAACTTTAAGAGTGGGTGACAACAGGGAAGCCCTCCTGTCTCCTCTCACTCTGAAGGGAAGAAAAACCTTACACCTACAGTATGATCTGCATCCCCCTACGTTAAGCACCCCAAACCACTGACACAAGGATGAGCACTGCTGTTACGAGGGCATCAGCAGAGTGGAAAAGAGAGCGCCGGCGCGCCAGAGGGTGTTAATGGCTTAGTCACCTTTGTCCCTGGATTCCGTGTCTCCTCCTGCTGGCCAAAAACCCAGCATATGACCTTAGGGATTTGATCCTGTGTGTTGTACGTCCCTCTCTGCCCCCCCCCCCTTCTCTTCTATTTCAGTAAACAGGAAAGCAACTGTAACTGTAATTTCAGCAGGACAGAAACACTGCCAACTTCCACACACACACCATCAGAGAGTCTCCAAAAAAACAAAACAAAACAAAAAAAGTTAAACAAAAATAATATCCAATGTTGTATGTTGGCAGTGTGCTACACGGCTGAAATTACTGTCCTGAGAACAGAGTACAGAGTATATGTATTGCTATTTGGAGTTACAGCTGCCCATTTCAAAAAGGGGACACTCTGGGGCACAATACTGCCCCGCTCCGGTCTGAACAGCTCAAGCCTTGAGGGAAAAAAACAAGAGGAACGGACGCAGACAGGGGATAGTAAATATCAAATGACTTCTTCTATTACTTTTCCTGAAGCTGAGAAAAGAACCTGACATTAGAGCATGAGGAAGAATGAGAGTAGAGCTGAACAGAAGAGGGAAAAAGAGAGGCGTCTTCCAAAATGTAATCTACCACCTGTGTGAAATTGTCTGTACTCTGTACTCTTTGCAAAAACACCAGCATTTGTACATAGTTACGTGACCCAATTCAAGAAATGGCTGATAACTCTCCAATTAATTTGCAGATATAAAGTAAAAAATATGCAGAGTTGGGGGCGCCGATGGCCTAGTAGTTAAGGCGCATAGCATCCCACCTACCACAGAATACAGCAAGTCGTGCGTTCGATTCCCGAGCCTGCATCCTTTGCTGTGTGTCATTCCTTGTCTCTCTCTCCCCGTTTCCTGTCACTCTTCACTATACTATCCAATAAAGGCAGAAGAGACGCAAAAATATATTTTAAAAAATATGTTAATATCATTATATACAACCCCTTTCTCAGCCATTATTTCAAAGTGACTACTGTATGTGTCATATCACCTCAAAATCATGATCTATTAAGTACATAGATATCTTTAATAAATACGTTCCTGTGTATTCCAGCAGGAACTGGCTGCTTGCCAAATGTATCTCACATTCTAATAACAATTTTTTTAATTAAGCGCAACAGATTACAGTTACCTCTTTGTAATCAGATTACGGTAATCCTATTACGCGTTATTGACTGCCGAGAGTGTCAGGACAACAACGCTTCAACGAGTGTGTGGACTAATGCTGGACTAATGAATGGCACCGTGGGCAAACACACAGAGGGAAGTAGAAAAACACAAAGAGAGAGAATGAGGGGGAGGGAGAGAGAATGGGAGAAAGAGAGCTTGAGAGAGAGAGAGAAAGAGAGAGAGAGAGAGAGATCACAAGATTCCGTTTTTCCCAGACCCGGATTAACCTGGATTTATACTTAGTTGGGTGCCGGTGTCACGCACAAGCGTTGTGATTGTAAGCTAGTAGATCTGGTAAGTTCAGTGAGTGACACCAGCACACAGATAATTAGAAATCCGGCTTTACGGTCACCAGGCTTCAATTCCGACGACTTTTAAAACAATTCCCAGGTTGATTTCAACGGCGGATGAAAATAACGGGTTAACCCTGTCACGGTTTCCGCAGCTAAGCTGCCATGTTTCTGGGTTGATGCAGATGAAAATGAACCCCCGTCCCGGCCTGAGCCAGTTATTGGACTGAACAAACAAATGAAACAGGCCTACTAACAACAATAGCCCTGACACCTCCCCTTTCCACCCGAGCGTCGGGGATGAAATGAACAATGATACGGTGAGGCAGATAGCCGCGAGGCAGTAACGAATCACATTAATCACGACAGAGCCCTGGACAGATTCGTGGTTGTCATCCACCCTCATCCAACCATCCCAAACAGAAAGACAACATCAGCACTACAAGAAAAGAGTCACTTTTGGGGCTTCGATATGCAGACAATTAGGGGACAGTCATCTGGAATTAACCGCATAAGACCAAGCATCCCCATTCTGGGGCGAACCTTCAGAGAAAAATACCAGAACTACAAGTTCACAATGCGTCGCAACGTTGTGAGCTTGTAGATCGACTATTTTTGCCGAAGAGATTTGATGTAGAGGGAAAAAGTTGGGTGGCCTGATATAGACTCCATGGCCCATACCCCGTATATTGGCCTGGGCGGCGGGCACAGCAATCTCTCTCGACTCCTTGCCGATGCGCGCGCCGAGTTTGAGTCGGTCAGTCACATATACTGTACACATGACCACATATGGCCATAGCGGTCGTATCTGTGGCTCAGGATATATAGGTTTGTTTAAGGTTATGTCTGAGTCAGAGTGACGTGGTCCTGCCTATATATGGCCGTATCGGATTGCTTTATGGTTACCAGTATGTCAGAATGACACCAGTATGTCAGAATGACCCTCCCATTAGCCAATTTTAATATAGCATTCTTAAAGGTGTACTGATTAGTGTTTCCAAGTAACATTGATCACGTTGGCTGCTTAGATCCCATAACCTGGAGGGACATCACATTGTAATTGGATAGTTGGAAAACTGCTGGGCAGGAATCTGCAGACAGACCAGGCGGCAAGGGAGAGCTCCTGAAATTGAAGCTCAAACGGAACAACGAAATTACTTGCAGTTCCCATTAGTGGCCCAGCAAATGTTGCTATTTCACCTCCTGTGGGCTGCAGAAGCAATTACACTGCATTCAAGTGAACGAGGTTTTGGCCGGACTTAACACTTGATTTTATTACCTTAGGAACCATTTTCATAAATGCTTTATGTTTTCAATCGCTAGTTTAAAGTATTTTTTCAATTATCATGATATGCGTTTAGTAAATTATGGTCCCATTAATTTAAAAATTAATGATGAAGTAGGGTATGCTTCTAGGGCTTCTACTGGTTCTACCGAGGGAAGACCCGCCCTCGCTGCGGTTGAAGCCAATAGCAGTCGTTTTACGGTTTCTTTTCGGAACCGAAAGTTCAAAGACGGCGGATTTGAATTAGCTGAAAAAGTGGCTTCAAAACTGGTCTGTAGAAAGTAGAAACCAATGGGTCACGTGACGATTCCCTTTTTTTACAGTCTATGAGACACTGATGTAACATAAGAGGAAGAGGAAAATCCTATTCAGTGTACATTTGAGCTAAAAAGCTTTTTTCTTATTTTTTTTGCAATTGTTGCTTAAAAAAATAAAGTTCCTAAATTCTGTCATGAAAATGGTTAACTAATCCTAATGCCATTCTGGTTTCCAGACTGGCGGGAAGTGGAGGCAAGATTAGGACAGTCTCACAGAAAAGGGGGATTGTGAGAATCTGAGGGATAATAAAAACACATTAAGAGAGAGGGAAAGAGAGATACACAAACAGAGAGAGAGGGAGAGACTAAAGAGAAAAGCTTGAAGCCACACTACCTTTTCACAGAGCATTGTGAGCACACATCAAAAAAGGTACATTGACCACAATGGCAAGAGGTTGAGTCAATTTCCTCTGGGTACACAGGGAAAGGAAGCTGTTAAAGCTGTTAAAAAAAGAAAGAAAACATGCTTAGTGGAAAAGAAAATTATGACAATGAGGTGGTGTGCGCTTAGGCCATTAGCCCCTTCAGAAGCATTGTTCGGCCTCTTTTTCCTGTCACTGCTCAGAGGGTCTTCGGAGTAAACCAGGAAACATGACGTCTCCACGGAGCAATCAACGGGCGAGAGAGAATAAACTCTGCAGGGTCAAAACAACAGCGCAGGGCAACAACAGCTACTTTCGCTATTTGGGGAAATGGCTCTAATAAAATAGAGTCATTGTCCTGCAAGCTGCCAGCATTGTCGGCAAACTGTCTAGACAACAATTTAGACGGTATAAGAGGAGCACATCGGCCTGCCGGGCGGCGGCATAAAAGTCAGGGAAGTGAGCGGGCTCTCTTGTGGCAGGACACCCAGCAGCTCAAATCCCAGAACTGCCCGGAAAGACCTTGAACTGGTAGAGAAAAGCTGCTCCCTTGCCCGCAACAACATAAGCCTTTATTTGCAGTGTCCTTGAGCCAGGCACTTATATGAATTTGGCTGCTGTTCGCTGTGAATGTGTATTTGTATGAATGTTGAGCAGGCCAGGGCACTGGTTGGCATTGGCCGAAGAGCTGGATGAAGAAAACATACAAAACACATAAAAGGAAATGAAAGATGGACTGGAAAAGAAGGAAAAGAAGTTTGCAGAATCTCTCCTCAAGTCCAACCAAGTTCAAATCCTCTGTGTTCACGTGACCGGTGGGAAGCCGGGCAGAGAGGGCGATCTCTATGCACTAATGACTGCTACAGTCTATCAGTATGCCTGTTCAGCAGGGAGAAGAACAAACTAGTTGGATAACGCGTTCCTCCACATGTAATCTCTCAAGACAGATTCGGGGGGAATGTAGCATGCACTCCAATGACTTGTTGCACAATGTGTCAGTCGTGTGTGCACATACTTGATCAACAGCCTTGTGTCAGCTGTTACATTTCTAATGTCGGTTTGTCACAGACAGCATATGCAAAGGCATGTTCCTCGTACGAACTATGAACCTAGCCTGACACTCAGCCTGAAATTTCATTTAGTTTCACTCCATTATTCAGTCTGAAAGCCCTCTCAGTGCAGACGTTTTCTGAGATGGGGGCGTGGCCAAAGGAGGACTCATTGGCGATCGGTTCATACTGGATTATCCCGATCCCGATTGGGCCAGGTAGATTTTCACCCAAGAAAACCCCGCCTTTGACAGCGTCACCAGACCCTGAATGCGAGGCTATCGATTCAGGGGCTGGACCAGGCTACTATGAACTATAAATTCACTATGAATTTCAAATTTTTTGTAAGACATACAGATATGATGCAAGAAAGAAAACTGAAGCAAAAAACAAACAGACAATCAAACTAAAGAGGTCATGGGACATTCAGTATCTATAACAGAAACATATGTTTACAGGATTTGAGATAAAATAGAAAGGATGCAACCCAACATTCACAAGTGACCGTTACCTAAATAGTCTAACCATTTCCCCCCATCTTTTTTCACCCAACTCTTTTTGGAGTCTTAAAGAATAGGTCATCTGCTCTAGAAGATGAAACTGTCTCACAATATTGACAAATAGGCATATAGTAGGACTTTTTTCAGCAACTAGTTCTTTGTGGTAGCTTTTTTGGTTGCTGCTAATAGGATCTTAAAGGTTCTATGACATTCATTTTCACTTTCTTTAATTTTTTATGTTTTTTTGGGGGTTTTATGACCTCAATTACACCCAAAAAAATTGAACTTTGAACATTCAGTGGATTTTCTGTGGTCTGGGGTTTTCTGTATAATTAGGCTGAAAAGTAATCTGAGCTTGGCCCTTCGGCAGTGAGGTCACAGCCGATTAATCCCGCCCACTCTCCTCCTCGCCCCTCCCCTCCCCTATCCTTTCCTTTGGGGGGGGGGGGGGGGGGGGGGGCGATGATTGACAGGCAAAATCCCTCACCAGCGACACCCGCAGGCAAAGATTTCTTTTTTCATTGCAGTTGAAAAGGCTTTAGAAATGTGAGAGAAAAACACCTGCCATTTTTTTGTTAAAACTTTCTATACACGTTTGAAGGACCATGACAAAGACTTTTAATGTGTGGTAAAACTGAACGTCATGAAACCTTTAAGCAGATACAGTAGGAATCGTCTTGACTCAGTCCATCCGGGATTTCTCCAAGATACAAGGATGCAAATGTAGTACTACTGAAACCCAGATTTTTTTAAATAAGTGTTGCTACTTCCTTCCAGAAAGGTTGAATTACAGGACAAGACCAAAAAACATGTGCATGATCAACCATGGTATCTCCACATTCTCTCCAGCAGTCCAGCTGGTTACCAGTTTGTTTAGACTTCTGTTTGAGAGTGATAAAGAAGCAGATCTGTTTTTTCCAACAAAAGTCTCTCCAGGTCAGGGAATTAGTGGTCGTTGATTATGTATCCCATGTATTCAACCACACGTCTTCACTTATACAGTATCAATGTCCAGCTCTTTTTCCCCATCGTTGTTTCACTTAGATTGTGGAGTCCTTATTCAATTATATAATTCCGTTATTTAGCTTACTTACAAGACCTCTATTACTTCCTGAGTTATAAGCATCAGTAAATACATTAATTATAGTTGGTGTGATCCCTGGATTAGACCTTTTAATCTTTTTGCCCAAAAAATCCCTTGACTGCAAATATCTATAAAAGTCCTGCCTAGCCAACCCATATGTCTGACTTAAATTTCAAAAACTATCAATATCCCCATTCTTAACCATTGTACATATGGAGGTGACACCAAGGCGAACCCATTGTCTAGTATCTGCTTTCCAGTAATGCTGGCATGAAGTCAGGATCATACGCTGGCCAGCTTAAAAGCTTAGCTTCCCTCTGGAGTTTGAAACGTTGAACCACTTCTAATCATATTTCAAATGACAAATTTACCCATAGGCTCGCTGTCTGAAACATTCATTTCTCTCCATCAGTGCAACCTAGTAATGACTCTATTGGTTTATCCATGAAGAAGGATATAAACCAATATACAAGGGGTCTCATCAGTGCTGATGAATAATAATCCCTTAAAGACGGGAGGGACATGCCTCCTCTCTCTCGTCCCAAATGAAACATGAACAAATCAGAGTGAGTATATCAGGAAGAGAGTAGCATCAACTGTCTAACAGTGTTTGTCATGTAAAATAATAATAAAATAAACTCACTGGTAGTGAACCCAGGAGGGTCCGAGGGTCTTCTTAAACTGTGTGAGTCCCACAATGTCGATGTAGATCAGCTCTACCACCTTGTCACCCTGAGTGGGACAGCTGGACTTGTTCCCCATCACTCTGCGCATAATCCTGGAGGAGAGTAGGAGACTAAATTATTCTCTGTTTGAGATAAATTACTTTAGTTTCAGTGGCTTAATAAAAGAGAAAAAAATGAAAAATATAAAGGCTCAGAACACTAATGGCCACAAACGCTGACATGCTCTCCAGTCCAAATACATGTACAGTAGTAAAGTAAGCCTATAAGAGCCATGTGTCTATGGCAAGGGTTCTCAAAGTGGGTGCCGTGGCACAAGTCCAGGGGTGCCGCAGAATACTTTGATAATATTTGGAATATATCAATATCTCTTCAGTTTAACCGTTATAGTTTGAAAAACAGACCTCAGTTGCACTTTATGACATTTATTTATTAAATTTGTGACATAAATGTAAGGTGTTATAAAGTAACAATGTCAGCCAGGGGCGCCGTGGATGAAAAAGTTATTTACAGGAGTGCCCTGAGCCAAGAAAGTTTGAGAACCCCTGGTCTATGGCAAGGTCAATACAGCATTGTCAAAGCTCTGACTATGTAATGTAATTGTTGGGTGTGCATGATAGGTGACAATTATGCACTGTAGTGATTTTGGGGTATCAGCGTTGTGATGGAAATCTGAAATGATTGATTGACGAGGGTATTATTTTATTAAAGCCTTCGCAATGGGGTTCAGACACGAACAGAGTGGTCAAAGGAATGAACAGCGAGCTGCTATTACACATGGGTTGCATAAAATATATTTATAGATGATATCTTGATCAGCCCCAGCTAGACAACACCTGCAGTCTTATTATATTTAGTAACCAGACAGTGTGTGGATGGACACGCTTGACCACCCATGTTCGAACAAAGAAATTTGAACAAGGTAACAAGAGTAATGGTTGGGTTTACAGAAGGTCAGACACCTGTCATAAAGGCATGTTCAGTAAGGTCATGAGATCATATCGAAGTCATGAAAGTATGAAGTAAGGCCTAACTGATATAATAAAAATGTTTCATCACAGCATTGAATAAAAGGGGCGGGTTGTCAAAAATTAACCAAGTGATGTTCAACATTGTTCACCTCATTAAAAAAAAAGTTTAATATTAAGAAAGTATAAAACGTAAAAAAAAAACTTTATGGCATACTGGCAGTGTGCACAAGAAATTTGGCATTGTTTGGTCCAGTGGTTTGCGAGATTAGATACGGAATCACAGACACACAGACACTCTTCTTGATAGCTAGACTCCTGCAGAGCCATGCCGTAAGCATAGCTATGCTCCTTAGGCGGATCAATAAGAAGTATAAGTGGCAGTCTACATTACACCCTCTGGGAAACCAGATTACTTTGGCCTACAACATGTGCAGTTCTAGATGCTAAAAATACAGTTATGCCTATGAGAAACCAACATAATGTCACATCTGTGTAGCTGTCTATTAAGCTTGCTTGCTGAGAAAGAAATTCCACAAGAGGTACAGGAAGCTGAATTTTTCTTTACCCAGTCAAATATCTTAAAGGAAATGCCTGCGGATGTGTGTTAGTTTATCTCTACGCAAAACAGGTATCACACTTGCAGTATACAAGGTTTACCTATGCAAAACAGGTGCTACCATAACAAGTTTCATTTATGCACAGTAGGCCCTCTATTTCAGGCACTGTATAGCAGTAAACCTGGGGTTATAGTGATATGATGATTACTTACTGCGTTCACTGTGCTTTGCAGGTCATCAGGAAGTAAAGTAGTGGGATGCTTATTCATTAGAACTCAAAGAGGTTTCGCCTACCGTATGTACATCCTAGTTGGCCCCTGATGTGCGTTGACAATTAGGTTTGAATCAATCTTTTGAAATAAATAGATACACTAATATCCAAAACGCTATACCTAGAGTAAATTTCAGTTACCTAATATACGTACCGGTATCTATTTCCTGGGTTAAAAATATATTATGAAATCCATTTTAGAGGCATATTTCTGGTTGATTTGAAACGTGTAAAAAATATACTATACGTGTGAAATATATACAATATCCTTTTAATCACCATTAAGAACTACACAGACTAGGCTAAAACTGAGGGTGACATAGCTCCTACTCTCTGGAACTGTCTCCACTTAGTTCAAAATAAAAAAAAAAAACACAAGAAGCTGTACAAAACCTGCTTGTTCTTTAAGTACTTTGATGATGTTTGTTTTGCCTCATGTGCAGTAACTTCTTAATGCATCGGTTTCATTGTTGTTTTATTTTTAATTTGTATTCTATATTTTAGTTATGTTTTGGTGTAGTGTGGTGGTACTGACTCTTTGAGCTCGGCCAGGGAGGCGGAGATGCGGACATCGTGTCCCAGCAGGTACAGTGTGGTGATGAGGTCACTCCACTGGACCAGTTCTCCCAGGGGACCGCCGCTGAACGCATTCTCTGCGATCTTGAAGCCCGACTCCTTGGTCAGCAGGCCCAGGTGCACCAGGATCTGACACACACAGAACAGAGGATGGAGTTGATTAAATGAAGGGCTCTCTAGAATTACCGTTGCCCCTGCTGGTCTGGGTTTAAGGCGTGATTTCTAGTCCGCCTCCCTTTCAGTATTCGCACGGTCTCAACTAAAGGAAAAAAATGTATAGGAGGAGAGGAGAGAATGATTGGAATGAAGACAACCTGTGAAAGGCTCAGCAGTTGCATGTTCCACATAAACATACACACCATAATCATAGGTAACCGATGTTATCACACGTTGATAAAGTAAGTAGATGGTATGCAGACTGACACATCTGAATAAGATGCGTCAGTCTGAGAGAGAGAGCTCTCTTCATGCATGAGTTGAACTGTATACACAGGGTGTGTTTTACACTTTTCATCACAATGGGGACTTCAGCACTGGTTCCACTTGTCATCTACTAAACACCTATCAGAGGCAATGAACATGTGTGCATAGCATATGATAGGTGCTGACAAATGCATGCAAAGGTTCGTGGGGGATAGGCCTACAGAGCGTGCACGCACACAGAGCCAGCCCAGCCAAATATTGAGTAGGCAATTGCCTAGGGCGCCATTAGGCTGGGGGGCGCCAACCAAGCCAAGATTTTAGTTTTTATTTTATGTTTTATAATAGAAAAATATACATATTTGGGCCTGATTCACTAAGTTGTAAATAAATAGTGCCTAAATAAAGTGACCAAAGGGGTGCGTAAATCTCTGATATGTGTTTATCGCCGGTCTTCCTCATTTTTCTCTGACAGTCAGAGGCGTGTTCACGTGGAGAATCATTTGCATTGCTCCATGTCCCATTTAAGACCATAAAATGCAACCGGAAACTGACAGAATACATCACCACTCTTCTAAAGGGACAGATCTACAAGCTGACAAAGCGGCACGACGCACCGCATGACAAATTGTAGATCAGCGCAAGCGAGTCCCTCACACGATTAAACGTTTATAAAGTAAATAGCCGACTCTCACCTGTAATGAAGAGAATAAGAAGTTTGTTTACGGTTTAACCTCACGACCAAAGGCTAATAAAACTTGGAATGGATATTATATTGTTGCGTCCCCGTCTAGGGGAAAAAGAGATGCAACATAAAGAGGGAGTGAAACCCGTTTTTATTTAGAACTTAATATATATTTACATGAACTCAAATAGACTTTATCTAGCCTCCATGAGATGAATCTGAGGGCGGAACACACACGCGTTTGCATGATGAACTATATGTAAAAACGTCAGAGGCACGTGAATGGCAACGACGTGCCGTACAGCACGTTAAGTTACATTTCTTTGAAGACTTTCAAGGTACAGTATGTGCAGAAACCGGTTTATAACCAGGTAAAATGCTGCCTAGGGCACCAAATTCCTCAGGGCCAGCACTGCACGCACACACGCACACACACACGCACATGTGCGAGAACACAGTGTTCCGCAGTGTGAGAAGGCTGTAATACTGAAGGGGTGACATTCGTTCAGTGTGTTCAGTGCTGCTAGCCAGCCCTGGCACATATTGTTAAGGGATTAATGGCCTGAAAAAAGAAAACACCCCTCCGGGTGTCCTAGTATGTAGCTCAAACAGCTAGTGAACAACCACATTATTGACAAAAGTTCATGGCCTCAAATCGTTTAAAGATTATTTATCAACCGTTTAGTTTTTAGTTTTTTCTCCCCCCAATTTAGTCATTGCCAATTCTCCCATGTGTATAGTCCCTGTCACTGAAAAGAGACAATGGCATTGCCAGCCAAGGCTTTTCAGGGTGTTAGCTTGTGAGGAGGAACACACTATCCCTCCCAGTAACTGCTCCCTACACCAGGATGAGCCGTCGGGGTTCCCAGTGTTGCCAAATGTTAATGAAAACCTGTATCGCAGTTTATTTTATTTTATATACTGTATGTTCAATGAACGAGTTTTGGGAACACAAACCCAATGACAGTGTACATGTCAAGTGTCTGAACACTACAAATAAACATGCCTTCCATTAAAGGTATTCAGGGAACTACTGTATCGTATTGTATACTTGCTATACTTGCATTCCTTGCTCAAGGGAGTACTGCTTCATGCCAGCACCAATGTGTCATGGGAGTGTTGACTGAATTATTCACAGGATTGAAGTGTGTGTATGTGTGTGTGAGTGTGTGTGGTTTCCATTTATAACCAGTGGAAAGTAACAAGTACATTATTCAGCACTTGAAGCAGGTGCCCCTTTGAGACAATGGAGTTTTCATGTCTCCTATTTTAGCCTAACTCTGAATTCTTCCCTGAGTCTGAGAGAGAGAGAGAGAGAGAGAGAGAGAGGTGGTTGACAAGTATGTGAATTGATGATATCCACATGGATGGCCATTTTGCGTTTACGTCACGGTCCACTAACCACCAGCACCCTGAATCGTGGCAACCGACTGTATAACGGCAATATGCCCAAGTTAAATTTGCCACACCTGACCTCAGCACCTCTGTTGTCGTCCCTTCTCCCTCCCTGAATGTGAATGTTTAGTTAATTTAGTTTTATTTAGTTTAGTTTTAGTTACAGTATGTGTCACACAAAGAACACAAACAAGGCGTGCAAACCAAACAGGGCCCGTGCTCACTGGGGCCGTTTACAGTTCTTGCGGATTTTTGGGTTAGTGCCGTCAGGGGCTGTCGGGTCGCGTGTCAACGTTTTGTCTCCGAGTTGGGGATACATCACAACCAGGCCAACAGACTTGTTCATGCTCACATGCTACTGAAAATGCAGTTCTGATTTAAAATGGTATCGTCACTGTCAGGAAGAAATCGCTTATCTCCATATTTTAACTTTTTATGTTTTTTCGTAAATTAATTGCCTACTTCGTCATACTAGTGTCAAACAAAGGTAGCAAAAATAGCCTTCTTCACACACCTTCTTCCTCCTGCGCTTGGCCAGGTTCTGCTTGTCGGCCAGTGAACGGATGGCGCTGACCCAGGGCTCAGCCATGCGCTTGATTCTCAACATCATCCAACGAAACTCTTCCCTGCGAGACATCACCCGGTACAACTCCTCAAAACTGGTCCTGATGTCCGTCTGAGTGAGGGAGAGAGAGAGAGAGAGATTTGATATTTCTTTACAACTTTATTTATCATTTTTCTAATTTAAAATGGGTGCAGCAATCAACAATGTTGTCCCCAATCTAGAGCCCCCCCGCCCCCTGCCCCCCACCCTACCAAGGCACAGTACAGGAGCAAGCACATCTACTTACACAAAACAAAACAGAAAGAAAAGGGGGAAAAACAAAAAGAAAGGGAGGGAAGAAAAAAACACATAAGAGGCACAGTACAAGTTATATTATACAACATGCAGTAGCTGCAATAATTTCATCATCTTCTCAATCCACTGGAAGAAGGAAGGTGGTGTTATAGATTTCCAATTAGTCAGAATGAGATGTCGAATTATAAGTGAAGGAAAGGCTATAGCGTTTGACTGATGTTTTGTAGGCTTATATTCAGTGGGGACTGGGGAGTACCCCAAAGATGGCAGTATATGGATTGGGATTAATAGTCATATTGTTGTAAATATGTGAGAATGTTTTAAAAAATTGGTTCCAAATGTCTGTTAAAGATTGGCAGGACCAAAACAGTCCTGTGGCTACGTCTTGAAGTATGTTTGGATACATTTTAGCCAGTTTCTCCTTTGAATAGTGTAAAAAACGATGAAAAACCTTAAACTGAATAAGCCCATGTCTATTACAAAATGTCTGGATACGCTCAATGCTATGGTTCCAGATGACATTTGGTAACTCTTTACCTACAGTATGTCCTGCTCCCATGCTGACTGATTTTAATTTTAATTTTATTTTCTAATGACAATCTTAATCATGACATAAGTACCAGATTACTCATAAAGCCTCACTAAAACATCACTGAGACAGAAACTCATCAACATTATAATCAATGAATAGAATCTCAAATCCACTCTAACTCTTACCAAAGACATTGACACATTGACAGCAGCCACTCACCTGAAACATTTTCCATTAGATTTGCTCCGCTTTTATAAATGGCCATTTTGGCCTCTGCCACTATGAAATTCAACAAGAACCATTTCTTATCATTTTCTGTTTTATAACCAGCACCAAGAATAAAAGTCTTTTCACACCAACTCTTTAGAATTTAAAATCACAGTT
>NC_137626.1:22815871-22908371 GCF_963280865.1 Gymnoscopelus braueri | reverse complement strand
CAAATTACAATTTAGGCATTTAGCAGACGTGATTTACAGTAAGCAAGATAAACTTGAGGTAATACATCAAATGCATAGTGTAGTGCCTCAGTAATGTAGGATCATAGATAAATCAATAACCTATCATCAGTCTAAACATTATAATAATATAAAAATTAAAAAAAAGTATGTACATTGAAACTATACACACACTTAGGATGCCAGGTCAACAATGACCTGGCATCTGTCTAAATAAAATGCTATCTAATTTACATTTTAACGTTTGCATAAGACTGCATGGTCATCAAGGCTAGAACATTTAAAACTAGAAAAAGTGCTCCTCAGGTCTCCGCCAGGTCAGGTAGGTTATTGTGGCCTCCTGGTGGCGCTATAATAGGCCAATGTGAAAAGGGTGCCATTTCTTCCTAGGCTGTGCACGGCAATCGGACACTACATTCATGACTTGAGGCATTTTGTTCTAAAAATGTGTTTTGCTAAATTTGACCTGCTGGTGGCGCTACAACAGGCCAATGTTAAAAGGGTGGCATTTGTTCCTCAACATAGTATGAATGTGAGTGGAAAGTTTCACCGCAATCAGACACGTTCATGATTTGTGGCATTTTGTTCCAAACAAGTACTACTGCAAACTTTAGATGTTAATCTTGGATGGAATATGAGAAATCAAACAGATCCGTCTTGATCACATGACTACCGATTTGCGTGAAATTTGGATAAAATGGGAAGGAGTAAAATAAAGAAATGTGTTTTACATAAGTCGGCCTCTTGGTGGCGCTATAAAAGGCAGATGTGAAAAATGCAGGGCAAAGGTTTTTCCTTGGCCTCTAGGGCAGGGGTCTTCAACCTTTTCAGGCCAGGGACCCCCAAACTGATGGGGAGATGGAGCAGGGACCCCCTACCTCGTAGGGTAGGGGGGGCTACCACATATATTGTATATTTATGTATAAAATTGTGTTTTATATTGCCTGCTCCTACGCACCTAAAAAAATAAAAATTCTCTACAAAATATGTATAAACATACCATGTTATTGTGCATTGTGCCTCCATTTATCTGTTTGCTATGGATTCATGTTATGTTTAAAGACAATTTGACATTTTGGGGAAAAAAAAGGAAACAAAATATATATCTTTTTTTCAAACAAAAATATTGTTTAATCAAACAACAATTTCGCGGACCCCCTGCAGTACCTCCGCGGACCCCCTAGGGGTCGCGGACCCCCTGTTGAAGACCTCTGCTCTAGGGAGTGCGCATACAAAGTTTTGTACAGATCGGTGCAGTTATAGGTAAAAACACAAATCGGCCTGTTATAGCGCCACCATGAGGCTGATTTGAAAAATTTGAAGTGGCATTTCTTCCTCGGCATAGTGGGAATGTGCGTGCAGAATTTCAGGGAAATTGCATGCTGTGATCATGATTTGAGGCATTTTGTTCAAAACGGAGCACTCCTGCAAACTTTGGAAGCCATTTTTAGCCAATCAGGATGGAATAAGAAAAATCTGAAATACAGGTTTCGTTTAATGACTATAGAGATACTGTGTACCGATTTGCGTGGTGTTTGGACAAAATCTGTAGGAGTGCTGTAAAAAAAATTTGTCGGAGATTAGCTGTTCACAGACGGACACGGACGGACGGACGGACGGACGGACGGACGGACAGGGTGCAAAACATACTCTCTCGCCATGCCTTTCGGCCTGGCGGAGACAACAAAACTATTATATATTAATATTAATGAATTTGTATTGGGCGTTATCTGAGTAGATAGAAAGGTGTTTTATTATCTCCTGGCAGAGAGAGAGAGAGAGAGAGAGAGAGAGAGAGAGAGAGAGAGAGAGAGAGAGAAGACCTCTGAAAGTCTTATAAAAAAAATGTAACTTAACGTGCTGTACGGCACATCATTGCCATTCACGTGGCCGTTGCATGTGCCTTGTGCACGGCGCATGTTTGCGTAATGTTCTACTTTGCTATACCATGAAATTATAAACCGGTTTCTGCACATACCTTGAAAGTCTTATCAAAGAAATGTAACTTAACGTGCTGTACGGTACATCATTGCCATTCACGTGGCCGTTGCATGTGCATATTTGCATATTGAAACGGATTTGAAATGTCAAATATGTCAAGCCTCTGACGTTTTTACATATAGTTCATCATGCAACACCTGCGTGTTCCGCCCTCAGATTCATCTTATGGAGGCCATCACCCCTGCCCGCACACACACGTTAAAGTCTATTTAAGTTCATGTAAATATATACTAAGTTCTAAATAAAAACGGGTTTCACTCCCACTTTATGTTGCATCTCTTTTTCCCCTAGACGGGGACGTAACAATATAATATCCATTCCAAGTTTTATTAGCCTTTGGTCGTGAGGTTAAACTGTAAACAAATTTCTTATTCTCTTCATTACACGTGAGAGTCGGCTATTTACTTTATTAACGTTTAATCGTGTGAGGGACTCGCTTGTGCTGATCTACAATTTCTCATGTGGTGCGTCGCGCCGCTTTGTCAGCTTGTAGATCTGTCCCTTTTGAAGAGTGGTGATGTATTCCGTCAGTTTCCGGTTGCCTTTTATGGTCTTAAATGGGACATGGAGCAATGCAAATGATTCTCCACGTGAACACGCCTCTGACTGTCAGACAAAAATGAGGAAGACCGGCGATACACACATCAGAGATTTACACACCGGTTGGCACACACGTCCGTTTGTGCTTATCGAAAATACACACCCCTTTGGTCACTTTATTTGGGCACTATTTACGAACTTAGTGAATCAGGCCCAAATATGTATATTTGTCTATTATAAAAAATAAAAAATAAAACTTAAATCTTGGCTTGGTGGGCGCCCCCTCAGCCTGATGGTGCCCTAGGCAATTGCCTACTCTACCTATTGGCTGGGCCGGCTCTGTGTGTGTGTGTGTGTGTGTGTGTGTGTGTGTGTGTGTGTACGTGAATGGACTTGTCTTGAGTGTGTGTGTGTGTGTGTGTGTGTGTGTGTGTGTGTGTGTGCACATTATGCATCTCCAAAAACAGAGTGTGAGGGGAGTGCAGTGGAGAGCCACTTCCGAATGGAAATACATGCGCGTCGCCATGGCGACCGCAAGCACACGTGACTCTTCAATTGGAGACTGAGGGCCATCACAGCAACATGGAGAGATAGAGAGAGAGAGAGAGAGAGAGAGAGAGTGAGAGAGAGAGTGAGAGACAGAAAGACAGAGAAAGAGGGAAAGAGAGAATGCGACAAAAAGAGAGAGGCCAAGGCAAGGGGTAATCTGCAGTAGCCTATGGCTGGGCCATGTTTTGGCAATGTGCAAAACTGTGCAATTTGTTAGAGAGATAATCAGTGGTAGCGTCTATGATGTATACAGACCTTATATCCCATAAGAGGAAGTAAGGAAGTAAGTAAGTGTCTGTGATGTTAATTCTTGGATAAGAAATATTAGTCAGCAGTTTTCTGTAGTGTACCTGCACTAAAGCAGCATATCACCCGACATGATTAAAAACTACAACAAATGAAAAGGTAACCAACTCTCATTTATTTGGGGACATGAAGAGACGACTGAGCTGCGATTGGCTAGTTAGTTATCGCCATTTACATTTCTGATTAATAAAGTATTCAATCAATCAATTGAGCCAACCGAGGATAGACTACATCCCATAGGCTGGAGGGATGATTCTGCAAATGGCTGGACCGTTGTTAGGCCCACCGGCCGACCAATTCTATTACTTCATCACTCAGTCAGTCAGTTAAATTCATTGTCCATCTGTATGGCCAGCCATGCTGGTCCATCCAAAAAAAGAGAGAAGGAGAGGAAGACTGAGAGCTAATGGATTCTAACCCAGAGTTCTATTTCCATATGCTTCATAACAAGACGGTCTCAGAGTCTGAGATCACTCTCATGCTTTCAGCCAGAATGCAGTATTCATGGATACGGCCAGATGACCGTTCCAAACTAGAAGACTCGAACGATAGAGAGGGGTGATGGGAGGGAGGGAATTGGGAGAGAACAGGTCCAGAGACAGCCAGAGAGATACAGATGAAGAGAGATGGGAAGGAGGGGAGGGAAGGAGGGGATAGAGAGAAACAGGCTTGGAGGGAGAGAAAGGCACGCAAAGAGAGGGGAACATGAGGACGGAGAGAGAGAAGGAAAGAGAAAGAGAGAAAGAGCAATAGATGGACAGAGTGAGGGTGTACAGATAGACAAAAAGAACAAGATGGGGGGAAAAACTGCCTCCAAGATGATGTGGAGAACACGATCTTCGCGGGGATCATAACATGGTGGTTGTTTGTTAGAACCAACTACCGACTATCACACACACACAAAACTTGTTTCTCATTGAGTTTTCTAATTCCTCAACAGTCATGATATATTAACCTGCATTTTGACCTAAGCATAACCATAGGAAATAAACAGCAGCAGCTCGAACTGTAAGGTGGTTGGCAAAACAACACAGCTTTTCTTTGCCGTTTATTTTTCTCAAAGACAGTACGAAAATAAAAACATAAATACTGCGTCTCTTTTTTTCTTTTGGTAAGTAGCCATGGTAAGAAAAAATAATGGACTGCCTCATCCCTGAATTTCCTCTATCGAGAAACCTTGGAGTGCATAACCGTTTACAATGTATTTGACATAATATTACATTCTGCAAAACGCCAAACTGGAACTACAGTAGTGGGCAGGGTCGAGGATGAATGGGAAAAGAGACAGAGACGAGTTGATTTTTAGCCCGTTGTTTTCCATTACATGAATTTTCCACATCTTTGTTATTGAACATTTTCCTGCTGTTGATTAAAACAAATACACAACGCCAGCTATCTCCACATGTTGCCTGGCGTCTAAATCATCACCCACCCACACACACACGCACACACAGGATGCGCAGTGAATCTGTGTTTCTCTCACAGCCACGCTACCAAAGGGCTCTGCAGTGTGTGTATTAAGGTGTCTTGTTGGCTCAAGGTATTTTCTATGGGCCTCTGTGATGGGTAAATACTGCAGTGATTTCAGAAGCGAGCATAGCCAACGTGAATATAGAACGATGTAGACTTCATAGAGTACAAGTACAGAGACAATTCAGAGATTTGAATCAAAGTAGTTGAGATTAGGATTTTAGCGGGTGAATGTGTGACTGTGTGTGCACACAAACTAACCACAAACGCATTTTTACAATGCACACACACATACACACAGTGCATACAAACAGACTAGCGAAGACATACAAACACATACAAATGCACAGAGAGCCGTGCATTTGTGCACATGTGCGCTCGCGCACACACACCAGAGACATGCATGTGTGCACACACAGACAGAGACGTGTGCATGGATTTGTACACACTCACACACACCCCCCCCCCACACACACACACACAGTCTCACCTCACTGAGGTAGATGAAGAAGGAGCAGGTGGATCCATCCACGCCGTAGTTGCCATAGCAGGAGTCTGACCGCCACATGTCCTTCATCCACTGAGGAAAAGGAAAAGCATGGAAGGAAGGAAGATTAAACTTCAAATCTCACACGTGCACAGATGGTACAGTACTTGCCACCCCGGCATGCACAGCAGCATATTTCTGTAATTAGGGCTACCACTATTTATTGTTTTCATAGTTTTTTTTAATTCTTTTATATATTAACAAATCCATGGCAAAACATTATATAATCGACTAAAGTGATTAGTCTGATTAACCACGTAAGCCCTATTTTATACTTCATTGTACAACGGTGTCATGCAAAAACAACTAAAACTGGCAATCTACAAGATCAAAACACGTTGCATTGTGAGCATCCAGTATCTTTGCTATTTTTGCTACTGTATATAAAACATTTTTTAAATATACCCCCCCCCCCCCCCCCAACACACACAAAAAGATTATTTGATTAAAATCTATTACTCTCTTATGATTGATTTAATCGATTAGTTCGATTAAGTGTTGCACAGCTAGTCTGCAATAGAGGCCACTTTCATATTTCAGAGGTGCTTGACCAATGCTACAAAATTAGAACTACTCGAAGCTTGGATTTTGGTGAAGGTATATCTCGCAGTTAATCAGCCACTGTGGACTGTGAATGAAATAAAGTTTGTAGGAGGGAGCAGTCAATTTGTAGCAGCTCGCTGGTCGGGGCAGATAATACATGACTTCAGGCGGAGCCCAACAAAGGTACAACAAGCTACATAATTAGACAGCATCTCAACGGCTCATTAGACACAGTGATGATGAGGTTGTTATAATGACATGTCTTTAGACACACATTATGGGGTTTACTCCCATCACCACCTATACTGTCCAATCATTCTGCAACACCTTGCTCTCCCAGCCTCTCTACCGCCTCAATGCAGGACTAGCTAAACTGGGTTGAGCCCCAAATCCTGTTAATATCTAAACTAGACACAAATAAATCAAAACAGCAGGCTAACAAAACGTATATTTGGCATTCAGTTAAAGGGATAGTTCACCCCCTTTTTCTATCGATTAGTCACCCTATGGAGACTTGAATTCATGGATATTTTTTTGTTTTTGTCGCCAATAATTTGATGACCGGCAGCGGTTCCGGTAGGAGACACAAAGAGTCTCCTTTGTGTCTTCTACTGGAACCGCTGCCTACCGGTCCGCTGGTGAAATTATTGGCTTAGGAATGCGACTAAAAATTACCATGAATTCAAGTCTCCATGGGGTGACTAATCGATAGAAAATAAAAACATTTTGGGTGAACTAACCCTTTAACTCTTTGACTGCGGTTGACTCGATAACGCGTCAATTGCTAGTTTGTCCAGTTGGCCGTCGACGCGTTAGACGCGTTGGACGCGCGTTCATTGTTTAATCTCTGATCGCGCTATTCTGCAATGTTTCACTCTAGGATTCGAGTTCCACTTACTTCACCCACACTTGCATCCGGTTTTATGACGCAGATTCCGTTTCCGGTGTTCTTTTTTTTTCCTGGTCATTTTCGGCCAGAATAGGGAAACACACGGTATAAAAGACGAACGGAGAGGTCCACTTCTATAATCTATGGTCTGGGTGACGAACAGTCATCGCCGTCGTGTATCACATCGTAAATTTTTCCAATCGGAGAATCTGAGAACACGTCACATCCGGTTTGACGTATTTGACTGTTTGGGCCTGTTTGGGGGGGGGCAGCGAGTCAGCGAGCTGATGAAAGTGTCTATTTGCTGCTCTCTAGTGGTGGAACCGTCGTATGTGTTCAAAACCGCAGCTACACAAACTATATGAAAATTTAATAACAAAATAACAAAACAAAAAAAACACGAAAATCGCTGGCACTGGGGGAGTACTTTATGAAAATACTCTGGCAGTCAAAGAGTTAAGGGGTTTCCCGAAGACTACTAACTCTGGAGTCCAGTAAGAAATCTCCCCTGCGGTATTCAATCGGAAAGAGAACGTACATTGCCCATGCTGTATTGAGCGACGGCTGAGACAGATGAAAGGGAGGAAGGATTCTGCCAGGCTTAGATGCCAGAGTGAAAGCTATCGCCTCTCTAGTCTTCTGGCTCTGAAGTACATAGAGAGGCGGCCGACACGCCCAGAAGGGAATAGAGCGGAGGGAGAAAGTAAAATCTAAATTCCAGCAGGGTGGGAAAGCGTCAGCTCACCAGTTCGTTTTGATCGGAAAGGATCGCGGGAGTGCCTCTAGGCGAACGGCCTAGGGATGTTGAATGAATTAAGTGCTATTTCGGGGCTGAATGACAAAGCTAAGAGCTCCATAAAATAAGGAGATGGATTTATCAGATGGACAGAAGGGTTAGTAACAGGATACCGTACATTCATAGTAAGAAAACAAGAACTAGAGGACTCAAGGAGCACTGTGGGGAGAGTTAAGACACTAACTGTCAAGAACTCAAGAGAGATACAGTACATAAATTAAATGGGAGTGCAAATCTGTGGCATATCAAAGGAAATGCAATTAGTGCCTAGAGATGGATCTGTGGTTAGCGTTCATACAACTGAAATAAGAGGTGTTTCTAAACCAATGTTTTCTAGGCCTAAAAGCGGGTCACAAGATTTGACTGGGTTGTGGGAAGGTGAACTACCTTAAAAAGTTATTTAACATAATAAGTTTGCTGATTTTTGTTGTCACTGCAGAGTCCACATGCACTAGATTTGAGACTTGGACTGGAGTCGGAATTAAGTCACAAAACCCAGGACTAGTATATTTTAGGTATGTGTAGAAGTGACCAAAATGAAATTCAATTACTATAATTCTATTAATAACGATTATTCGAATATTCGATTATTCTGACCCATCCCTAGTATCTTTACCTGGAATCCTCTCCTGTGAGACTTGATTAACTTGTGACTTCGACTGCTTTAACCACTTATAAGCCTTATTGTATACTTTCAACAGGGATAGTTGCATAGAGACCCATCGGCTATTTTCGTTATTTCTGATAATTGAAAATCTAATCTATAAAGATATACCCAAAATAGGGACGCCAGGGTTAATGTGGTTAAGATTTGACTTCACTGAAGACTTTAGAACAAAACTTGCTTCAATTTGACCCTTAATATCTTAGCAACGCAACTAACAGTACAGGCCAAGTTTAACCTACTGCTTTGTGCACAGGGCTGCCTTTCCATAGTGTTAGTTTGGAGTAACCTAGGTAACTGTCTTGGCGCTCCCAAACTGCCATGGATATTCAGTTACGGCTAAGTCCAATGATGAGCCAACCAAACACTGTGTGGCTGTTAAATAAGGAACAAAATAACTCTGGTAAAAATGTTCCCATACAGTAAATGTTGGCTAACTAGCTGGAAAGCGTTATATGCCACCAAGGCTAGGCTTAAACATCCAGTTGGCATGGGGGGAGGGTGGTGAACAAATCTAAATTTGGATAAGAGAAATGAGCTATACCCTAGCTTATTTTTGGAATTGGCTGTGATTTTCGTTGGTCCTGCATTTACCCTCCAGTGGAGGTGCCAGTTTTGTTTTATTGACTTGCAACATGTCGACTTGACTTGGACTTGATCAGCCCAGTGTGATACCAGTTAGCAACAAGTGGCACAGCAAAAAATATTTTCGTTTTCATGCTGCTGAGGTTATTTAATCTCTGTCAATTTTCCACTTCCATTTTGTGGAAGCCACATGTTCCACCTCTATACTGAGTGAACGCATCCAGCTGATGACAGCTGTCACAGTCAAGGTGCTTAATTATTAAACCTCCTGAAAATTAATGGCACCAAAAAGGGCTCATGTGGCTTGTGTGTGTGCACGCGTGTGCACGTGCGTGTGCGTGCACGCGTACAGTATGTTGTGTGTTTTGGTTATGGCCTGCCATACAGCTGGACAGGCTGGCAGTATTGGTACAGGGTTGAGACGGGCCGAGCAGATGGTGTGTGTGTGATATCAGCTACAAAGATATGCGCACATGCACAGACACACATATTGTGTGCGTGTGCACACCAGTTTTAGCTTTTTCCATTTTCCAGACAGACACTGTACTCAATTGAAATTCACAGCGGGACTAATCTTTCTTCCTTCAAATTCTACTCAAAAGCCTTGCAGTTCAGGTAATAAGACATAAACAGATGTGAATGTAAAACCACTGGATTTCTCTGGTTCCCTGTTGTTAATGATGGGAATGCAGACAGAGTCATGCCTGTGCTCTCTAATCAAACTCAGCACGACGCAACATGTAAATCACTGCTATGTAACATAGCCTCCGCGAAACCCTGCATGTCTGGTCAGGTCGGTCAAGAGGAAACCTTCTGCCTTAAGTACAGGGGTGCTTAATAACATTTAGGGAGACGGGGCAGTCAATCACATGACACATTTGGCACAAATGGCAAATCTAGTCACAACAACAGATATTCAGTGTAGAGGGGAAAAACGGAGCAGGCCTAGTAATGACCTCTGTGGGACTCCGGTAAAGTAATTACAGTACATCATGACTTGCGCCTCAAAGTGCATATCAGTTCAGTAAGAAAATATTTGAACCTGAATAATTTATTTAGTCTGGGAACTTATATTTTCATCACATTCCCTCTAAAATCCTAGGTGTTTTCAGATTTATGGGGGGCTGACTCTCAGTTGAATTAACACTGGATTTTACTGTGCAGCCCTACTCCACCCCACTGACTAATATTGAAGGATATTGAAGGTTGACATTATTGTTTGCACACTGTTGTCACCACTTCCTGTACGCCCTACAGTGCATACTGGTATTTATAGTGATTCTGAGTCATGAGTTCAGAAATCTGGCTTCTCATCATCGCATCATGTATGCCTCGCTAATCTGTCTCCTGTATGCTCTAATAATGCAAAAATATCTGAAAAGTTAATGCAAGGAAAGGCTTCCAGTTAGGAGTTCTCCTTCATTGTACAGGGGACAGAATAAAGATAATGAGTTTTCTGTTCTCCTGCCGGTCATTTTAATGAAAAACTCACACCGGGATTGGTTTTGTGTCAGTAAATCGCCGTCATAAAAAGAGGGAAATTACAATGACAAACTGGAAATCCCATTACTGACCTCCTGTTCAGAATTTTATTCAATATCAGAAACTGTCAATATTGGAGTGTGTGTGTGTGTGTGTGTGTGTGTGTGTGTGTGTGTGTGTGTGTGTGTGTGTGGGTGGGTGGGGGGGTCACCTTGACCTTGCCCTCACAGTGAGGGAATCCATCCAGAGGTGGAAGCTCACACTTCTCCTGGGCACCATTTAGGAGGTCTAGAGAGAGAGAGAGAGAGAGAGAGATAGAGAGATCTGGTTAAAACATTGGAATACCTTGCAGTATCAACTGAGATCACAAAAAACGTCAAAACATTGCCGAGGTTGGGCGTGGTGGTGAGGTGGCTCAGCCTTAGTTAGTGGCCAGATCATATCATTGCTGTAGGTCAGAAACCTTGTATCTCCAAGTTTGATCTTTTTATGTTATGGTTGTTGTTATGGTTGCTCACACGCAAAGCGTGTGAGCTGTACTCTAGATCGTCTATTTTAGAGAGAAATTATAAATGTTTTCAGACAGAGACAGACATACAGACATACTGTACAGACAGACACACAGACAAACAGACAGACAGATAGACAGACAAATAAAGACAACGATGGGGTAAGAGAAGGTAGACTAGAGGCTGTTGAGGGAGTGAGAACGATAGACAGATATAGATGAAAGTGAGATTAAGTGAGGGGTTGGAGGATGGGAGAGTGGGTGGAGGGTTAGAGAGAGAGAGTGGGAACAAAGAGAAAGAAAGAGGAAGGATGGATGGAGAGAGAGAGAATGCAGTATTGGTCATGGTTGGCTGTGCATTTCTTTCATCACTTGAGGTCAACATCTGATGTTGGGTGCTGACATCCACACTAGGCTGTTCCTTAAAGCCGAAAATAAATCAATCGCTCCTGAAGGAGGAGAGGTCAACGCACGGCACACGCACACGCACGCACTGTCTGTGATAGACGCCACAGGCAGTCAGTTGCACTAACTAACACTAACATATGCATTTTAGATTTTTAGGCAAAAAAGATTACCCACAATTAGCCCACCAGCTGTTTTGACAGTTTAAAAGCTTTTTGGTCGATGTGTTTTTAATATTTCAAAACACGTATTGCAAAAATATGTTCCTCATGTGCTCTAAGAAAATGTTTGGCAACAAAAGCATGACATTCTCAGAGACGCATTAGATGAACACAACAACTAAAATTCAACTTAATTTCCAGCGGAAACAGTAATGAGAAGCAACTGTGTTTGTACAACTGTTGGGTCAACTCCTGATTTTTTTTAGACATGGGAGCAGCCCCGGTGGTTTCCATGGCTACCAGAGCTGAATAAGAGCTGGGGATCAGGTTAGCTAGATTTCAGCGAATCCGCCTAGTGACAAGATATCAGCAGCACTCTTTTTGATCTATGACAGATAATTTTTTTACTGTGTGACATGGATTAAGGATGAGGGATAAATAGAGGAAAGAGAGACAGAGAGACACACACACACACACACACACACACACACACACACACACACACACACACACACACACACACACACACACACACACACACACACACACACACACACACACACACACACACACACACACACACGATGGAGGATATCTTAGAGATCTCACAACTAGAACATCACAGAATGATCCCCACTGCAGTCCGTGTTCACACCCATGTCCTACTAAAAAGCCTATGAGCAAGGCACCTGGCCCTCCTTGCATAATTCTCAGTGTCGGTTAAACACCTGAAAAGCATTGATGAGAGGTAGGGACTCAACCCTAGCTCCCTGGTAAATCTGTATTAGTATGATTGCCTTTAATGACTTTGGCATCTTACTTTATATTTCAAATCCCTGCTAGTTGGTAGGTAACACCTGCAAGGCAACCACCTGCTGACAGTAAGCAGGAATTCTATGTTGAAAGGGGAGGAAACAAGGTTACAACTGTAGGCCACAGCATCTGGTTTAAGTTTATAGATCACTTTCCCTTTTTTATCTATTTACCAACCAGCTCATCCCAATGATCCAATGATGTGGAAGTTTCCCTACAGTAGCTGGTAATTAGAATTGTGTCAGGCTGTCTGTCCTTCATAACAGAAGGACAGACAGACAGACAGACAGAAAAGAAACGGACTGCAAATACTGATCAATCAACAGACACAGACAGAAGATCTGACAGGATGACAGATACTGTAGATCCAAAACTTGGATCAATACATAGAGGGACAGGCTGAAAGACGGACGAAGGTATAGATTACCCAGCCAGCACACAAATCCTCATCAAGTTGTTGTGTGGTAGCACTTGCCATGTCGCGGTGTAGATAGTATGCGGCAACACACAAGGTCATCATGCTTGTTGTGATTTAATGCCCAAATTGACAGAGATATAAATGGTTCCAAAAATTACTTAAAGGCATACTAGGTAACGTTTTCAACAAAACTAAAGTTAAATTGTATATCTTTTGTGAGTGGCAAAAGTTTCACAACACCCACTCCATGAATTTCACCCCCGGAAGCCTTTTATTTATATATTTTATATTGAACGTGGACGGGGGGGACTTTCCCGGGAAAATGACGTTCCTGGCCAACGTCATGACGTCGTGGCCGACGTCCTGGCCGACGTCATGACGTCGGCCAGGAACACCGCAACGGTTTCCTGTTTGGCCAGGAACTACCGCGCTAATAACAAAAAGGAACCTCACGCTGATTTTAAGAGAATGTAGGATTGGAAGATCGAAAAAGAACAGAAAAAGAAAGCACAGCTCATGGTAACTAATGCTCCACTGGCTAAGAGAAACGATCCGTAGATAGTATAAAACAATTAAAAGATCGCTTTTTGAAACGCTTCCGGCTTCCGGTGAAAACGAATGGAATTCTGGGTAATCGAGGACTACGGAAATTGTATGCAGTGACGGTAGTGACCAGCAGAGGTTGCTAAAAATCGTTATTTGTGATTCTGCATTGTACAACTTTAAATATAATAATCCATTCATAGACTTCAGTCAATCACTATTGTTTGCCAGTACCTTCTTCTGGAATAAAGTATGACATTTTATATATCTAATGCTGCAGCTTTCTTACAGAAACAAACCCCTTTTTCTTTTTTTTTACTTGATGTAAGAAGAAAAGGAACCGGCACAAAATCAAATTCCAAGATACAGTATTACAAGTGTCCATTTCTGCACAAAAATTTCCAATTTTCAACTGAAGATGAGCAGTTAAATGTTCCATCCTGTACACCCGCTTCAGTCTTTGTGTCCATTGAGCCAGGGGGTGGGACCCCATCCGTCCCCACCCCTCTTTTTGTGTTTTTAAAGCCCCCCCTTCTAATGCAAAAATGGTTAATGTTTTCCCAAATCTTAAATAATGAAGTTGATGCCTCAGCTTTTGAGACACAAAGCTGGAATGGATCTACATTCATGGATAATTAATGTAGATTAATGAATGTTGACAGACGGATGGAGAAAATGGGCACGGCAGACTGGCAGACAGCTTCGCAAAATGCAAATGCATCGGCATTGGCATTGTGTCGCTTGCTGGCAGAGCACCAAAGTCAGATCGTCACGGGGACAGCGTGATATGAAATAACATGTAGAGATTATGAGGAGGACCCGCTAAGGCTCTTTATCCACAGTGAACTCTCATTGGCCGTCACCTTGGCAGTTACCATGGGCAACTGTGATGATGGTGATGATGATGACCTTTCGCTGTCTCTTCTAATTCAGTCTGGCTTTTGATTCTGTTATGCTTCATCGCTACGTTATCTGAACGTTATATGAACAACAGTGCATCTTACGTGGAAAAAGAAAACATCAAATAATATAGAATATCGAATGGTGGACAGACCATATGGAGGAGAGGAGAGGAGAGGAGAGGAGAGGAAAAAAGAGGAGAGGAGGAGAGGAGATTGATCTTAACCCATTCAATCCGGGAACACATCTGTGTCATTTTAGAGTTTAGCTATAGCCATTATTTTATACTTTGGCTATTAAAAAATAGCAGATATACAAGCTCATAGTGCAGCACCGAGTACCGCGCTATGAGCTTGTAGATCTGCAGCTATTTTCGAAAAATCATGAAAATGTGTGCAAATCTTTGAATATATATATTTTTAAAGCGAACATTTGCAACTCAAATCTTTGCTTCTGGCGGGGGGGGGTCCCTGGAAAAACATCTTTGGAGATGGGGGTCCGCGACTAAATACATATAATATATATAATATAGGTCCTTGACATGAAGAAGTTTGAGAACCACTGACATTATAGCAACATACTGTTTTCAGAAAACTGATTTAGAACATTTTGTAGATGAGTCCCCGGATTGAATGGGTTAATGCTTCTGCTGTCTGGGGAGGGGGGGGGGGGTGAAGGGAGAAGCGAGGGAGAAGCAGTGAGAGGGGGGTAAGAGGTCAGGACTCAAGCACTTCACAAGACCAGTTCAGAACACTTCTCTGGAGTGATGGCTGGAGATTAAGTTCGCTTCCCTGCGGTCGACGGATGGGTGTGAGCATCGGAATGGGCCGTGGCTGAGTAATGTGAGCTCCTGAACAATGGAAAACCTCAAGGGAAGGAGAACATCACCATTGGCCTAGTAGCACAAGACCACAACAACCATCCACAAAAAACTGTTTTTTAATCCATTAAGACCGGGAACACGTGTCATTTGAAGATTTCTTTGGCTAGTCAAAAATAGCAGATCTACAGTGCAAGCTCATAGCGTGGCACCGAGAACTCATAGTGCGGCTATGTCTTGTAGATGTGCTATTTAAAAAAAATCATGATGCTATTTTTGAATAGCCAAATTATAAAATTATGGTTAAAGTGGTTGCTTTCCCGGTCTTAATGGGTTAAACAAAACCTTTGTCATCGTACACCAGACACCAGTGTGGTTTGCCACGCTAAGGCCCAACAGTGTGAAACTCTGTTATCGTACTTTGCCAGTGCGAGCATAAATCAACCTCTGACGAATACCGTAACAAACAAACCTTTACAAATAGCCTCCGAACCGCAGCTCAACACAGTTCATTTTACAAAGATTTTTAAGAAATTACTTTTTGAAACCCCTGGATCTTTCAGTAATTGGACGTTTGTTGACGGACATTCATTATTAACAAAAAGCTGTCAAATTCAGCCGCTTTCAAGATAAGATAAATATTTTTTGATCCCCGGAGGGAAATTCAGGTGTCATAGCAGCAAAAGCAGTAAGATCGGAATGGTAAAGGTAGAAGAAAAGGTCAAGAACCAATACAAAATAAATACAAATAAAAAAATAAAAAAATAGGTAGACTTAGATTGAGCTTAGATTCTGTCACCAGAAATCTGCAGTTTCTGAATAAGGTAAACATATACAGTCTATCAATAAACTAGTTCATATCCGGGGATGTGTGCAACCCAAATACATGCAGATTTGGCATAAACAGCTTACATTTCTTGAAACTAAAGCACTGAAGCATCCCAATGCCAACAACTATAACAATTCCAATAACCTTTCAAATAGATGATTTCCTAAATTTCGGCACAGTTTCCACTGTCTACCGTAACCATAGTCACCATGCAACTATTTAGATGTCCCTGCCAGTGTGCAACGATCTACGCCAAGGCATGACATAATCAGCATGAACTTTTTAACTTCCCGATTTCTGAGATCCCACAGCTCGTCCGCTTGGTTGCGATATCCCCCTGACAACCAACCAACAAACAACAAAACCACAACACGGCCATCCGTTTGGGCTATAATGGGACCACGAAAACAGGACAAGCTGCTGCCTCCCCATGGGGTCGGGGCTGGGGTGAAGGGGAGGAGAGGGTGCACTAGTGCTGGTGGGTGGGGAGACCCAGGCTGCCCTGCTGAGCTCATGGCTCCAGGGTCCCATCAACTGCAGTGCCTGACTGTTTGCTAGCCAATTATCTTTCCAACTCTCTCCCACACACCTATCTGGAGCTGTTGGCATGTAGCCTACCCTCCAGTCTGTCCTTTAAAATGTCCTTGGCCACCCGCTGACTGTGAAAAGAACTAAAGACAAGTGGTGCACAGTATGATAGGCGCTTTTTGGTTTCAAGGCCTGTACCTACTTTTGTTTTCATATTCGCCTTACGTAGGCTTTTAAGATTTTATCAGTTAGGGTGGCTGAACCACAGGAAAGGGACGATACAATTGGCACCAGCAAAATCCTAGCTTGTCACAAACTAATAGTTCAGCGAAAGGTAAATCAAGATCCTCTCTCGATCACAGGAACTTCCTGATCTGATTATTTTGTGTGTGTGTGTGTGTGTGTGTGTGTGTGTGTGTGTGTGTGTGTGTGTGTGTGTGTGGGGGTGTGTGTGGGGGTGTGTGTGTGTGTGTGTGTGTGTGTGTGTGTGTGTGTGATTAGGACTTGGGTGTGGGGTGGTGGTGGTTTGGGTCGCTTTGTTAAGCCCTCCACTCCATCCCTGTGTATTCCAGGAAGACAATAAAACAACAGGGATTAAAATGTACAGCTCATTTCCCTTTCATAATCGACTTCTGATATTCCTGTTACCGTTTGTCATCCACATGACCCTCCCTGCCGCCTGACCTTTATGGCAGAAGGATAAATAATTCATGGAGCTATAGGGCACTGGGTGCAATGATGAAGAATGCTGATGGAACCAAAAAGTGTGTTTATAAATGTTCAAAAGTATGCATATGCGTGCGTGTGTGTGGTTGTGTGTGTACAAGACAGGGGTCGGATTAGAACCCGGGTCCTCATGCTCACAAGGATATTGTTGCTGTTGGGCGGAGGCTCTTGTTAGTACTTTTTATTATTTCAATATTTATAAAACCCACAGACAGAATTTCAACCTGCCATCCCTATTCTGGGCATGTCATTATTATACAGTAGAAAAAAATTCAACCAAACTCTCTCTCTGTATCCCTTTGTGTGTGTGTGTGTGTCTCTCTGTCTGTCTGTCTGTCTGTCTGTCTGTCTCTCTCCGATCCTCCTTTCCCTCTCTCTCCTTCCGATTTTAAACACAAGCGAGGGTCTTCACTGAGAGGATATTCACTGACACAGTTCTGTTCCGTCTGTGTCACTCTCTCCCGAGGGTATACATTACACAGCCGAGTCCTCAGCGTCACTTTAACATAGAGAGTACATTTAAAAAAAATGGAAGTACACTGAGGATTTTAGGGTGTTTTAAGTTGTATATTCATGACAATCCGTTTGTCTCTCTCCCTCTGACTCCCTTCCCCCATTCTCGTTTGTCTTTCGACGCCGCTCTCTCTCCCTATGTCAGAGTTGAAGGTAATGTTAGACTGAGCCATTATGAGATGTCTGCTCAAGCTCTCTCAAGTGCTGTCTTATCGCTCTCCTCTTTCCATACATCTTTCGCTCCCTTCTTTGGTTCATCTCTCTCTCTCTCTCTCTCTCTCCCTATCTCTCTCTCTCTCCATGCTCTAAATCGTCTACCTCTCAGCTTTGTGAGCGGTGTGTGAAAGGTGAAAACAAACATGGCAGAAGTGCAGGTATGAGGAAACAAAACTTAATTTCACATGTTTCAAAACCCACACAATAAAACATGGCAGATGAATAAAGTTTGATGTAGAAAATACTATATTATAACAAAATATAATATAATATAATAATATAACTGTAAATGCACAAAATGTCTGTGAGTCCACAAAATCCACAAATCCCTACAGATAGAGATATAGTACTGATGTCATAGACTGGCCTCCAACTACTTTACTATGATAATAGGTACTACACCAAGTACTCTGACAAGTAGGGCTGTGAATCGTCTGCTATCTCACAAATCGATTCGATTCCGATTCTTGGGGTCACGATTCCTATTTTTATCATTTTTTTCAAAAAAAACAATTCTCGATTCAAAATCGATTTTATCCGATTCAAAAAATTTCGATTCAAAACGATTCTCGATTCAAAACGATCTTGATTCAAAACATAGGATTTCAGGATCTACTCCAATCTGCTGGCATGAGAACAGAGTACATGTATGTAGCTTTTATAATTGTAAAGGTTTTATCAACTGATAATAATGTAAACACACAAAGGTAAATCCAAGATTAAAAAAATAAAATATATATATATTTTTTTTTAAATCGATTTAAAAAAAATGAGAATCGATTCTGAATCGTCCAACAGTAGAATCGCGATTCGTATTCGAATCGATTTTTTCCCACACCCCTACTGACAAGGGGTACAATGGGAATTACATAACCGGAGGGGCATGTGTTTCAAACAGGCATCGTTCGCAACAGGCATCTGCCTAGTATAATATAATATAATATAATATAATATAATATAATATAATATAATATAATATAATATAATATAATATAATATAATATAATATAATAGGTAGTAGGAAATGTACTTAAGTGGTCAAAATCTCTTACCAGAGTCAAAAGATGGACCTTATGGGTCGAGGTTTTACTCTGTAGAGAGGGTGAAAATGATTTTGTCCACAAGACAGGCAGACTCTCACCTCTCATGTATCGTTACCAAGGGCAACGACACGAGAGTCCATGAAGAAAATGAGGTTTGCCTTTTTTCATATTTTCTCCCTCACTTCCCTTTTTCTATGTATCAAAATGGAGAACAAAAGATCTTGAGGTTGGATCTCCTACAAACCAAATGCACACGCAGACAAGCAGTCACATCCCCTGCTTCTGTGACTGTGTGCGCACATGCACAGCGGCTTCGGGAATGCACGTGCACGCGCGTGTGCCTGTCTCTGTGCTTTCTCCCATCCATCAACCAGTTAAATCAGCCTGTCAGTCAGCTGGTCAGCTAGCCAGTCAGCCAGTCAGCTATAGCCAGTCTGTCATCCAGTCAGGTAGCCGGTCACCCAGTCAATCAATGAGTGACTGAGTGCCAAACCCATCAGGCTTCTGCAGGCTTTAATCACCCAGCAACGAGAGGCTGCAGCCAAGGAGCGGGCTAAATTTAGCCTGGCTCATAATGAAAACACAGAGGAGGAACTGATGTGATGTCTTATCTCTCTCTCACCTCCACCCAGCAGAAGAACCTCTGTGGGCGATAGGAAGGCTGGAAGCCAGCCTTACCATACAGGCACAACCCACGCAGTCGCAGCATGCTAGTTTTTTTTTTACATGCCTGCCCTCGTCTCTCGCTCCTCTCCGTTTCAGTGAGGTTTACATGAGGCAGTTTTTTCCCCATTTATTACAAAACACTGCACAGCAAAACCCTCAGTGTTGTCTTAACTTCTGAGAGTGCAAAAATTGACCCAAATGCAGGTCCATCAATCTCAGAAGTTAAATCAACCACTTAGCCCTTTATAGTTCGTTGTACGAGGAATGGTGAAAATAGATAATACAGGTCTTACTTTTCTGTTTTTGTTTGACAATTGATCATTCTCACCTATAATGACATGACCAAAACAGCCAATTGAAGGCAATCTACCTGCCGGTTTCACAGTGTACTAAAATACTTGAAGGTTAAATGTGTAATAGTTCAGCTAGTAGAGAAAATCAAACACAAGCAATACACACTTAATGCACAACGAAACACACCCGCGTGCATGCTAGCGTGCACGCAAAGCATTTAGTCAAGTGGCATACTGGAGAGGAAACCATGACATCAACCCGTGTACTGTAGCAATGAGACAAAGTGATAGGCGGACTGCCAAACTACGGCTGGCAAACGCTGTGCAGACGGAGGGAGAGAGAGCGAGAGATAAAAATAGGCGGAGAGAGATGAGAGAGAGAGGACAGAATAGTGGGGAAATGGAAGTAGAGACGTTGAGAAAGACAGCGGTAGAGAAATGGAATTAGACGGAGAGGGAGAGAATTTTAAATCAGAGGCAGGGTGACAGAGAAAGAAATAAGCGAAGGAGTGAGAAAAAGAGAACATCTTGGACTGAGAAACACCAACACCACCACACTTGAGTGCTACTTCCGATTCTAAAAATGTCTTCTAAATCTTATAACAGTTTTCTTAAAAACTTATGTTGCTATGGTAGCGGTGCTCAAACCTTTTCATGTCAAGGAGCTCCAAAATGGGACCCCCAGAAGCAAAGATTTGAGTTTGCTTTAAAAGAATATATATTCAAAGATTTGCACACATTTTCATGGGAAAAAAATAGCAGATCTACAAGCTCGTATAGCACGACACGAAGTGACGCACTATGAGCTTGTATATCTGCTATCTTTCAATAGCCAAAGTATAAAATAATGCTTTTTAGCGCCAATCTAAGATGACACGGCTGCTTTCCTAGTTTTAATGGGTTACAATATGACCTCCTGCCCCCTCTCCATCCTTCCTCTTCCTTCTGTCAGGAGAACTTGCTCTCTCTCTCTCTTTCTCTCTCCATCTCTATCTTCGGCACGGATTAAATGAAATCTTCCCTCAAAATTAGGAGGAATCTCTCAAGGCCCAGGGTCTCATTGGTATTAATTAGTTCGTGGCTGGTGCGAGTCTAATAGATAATTCAAGGACTCGGTCATGGTTTTCATGTTCTGTCTATAACCTATTCACTGTCTGTCTCTCTCTCTCTATATATTGCTCACCAGCCCACTTACTCTCTCCATGGTATCACACTTTCACTAGCTGTTTCTTTTTACCAGCTTGTTTGAAGAGCGGGCTGATCTACGAACAGACAGAGCAACTAGTCAACACCAACTGTATGCGACACCTTTTCGACTTTTTCATCATTGGCTGTCCTTTCAGCCAATCGGGTGACGTCCCATACTCTGATCGGCCATTTTGTTGCTATCGGCCGTTGAATAAGGCTCTTTTTCACAAAAAAAAGAAATCCGACTAGATTAGACTAGATGATCCCTTGGCTCATATTTTTTTGGGGGATGACGTCACATCCGTCCATTCCTTCTCTCAGAGTCAAGGGATCATTCCGAAGTTGCGTTAGAGCGCCCTCTTGTGGAATTTTCAAAACAATAGCAAGTGAATGTGTTGAAGGCAGGGCAACAGATAAGGGACATCTTTAGATATTTACATACTACAACATACTATTTAGACAACAATGCTTATTGTTTATTTTACATGGAAAAGACTTAAAATTCTAAGTTATGAAAAGGCAGCTGTACAGGAAGCAGAATAGAGGAACTACAGAAGTTGCTAGTTGTTGTCTGAGGTGAACAAACAGTTCCACGGCCCACACACATATTATTCAACAGAATGCTCTTCTGTTGAATAACCTACTCAGTGTCGGTGCAACACATCCATTATTTATTCGGCATTTGAGCCATGGAACCACCGTTTGATGAGATTTGGACTCTCAGACTCAAGATTTAGAATATTTCGTTGTCGTTTGATAAGATTTTGTCCACAATTCCATGCTGTATTGATGTTGGTACCATAGGAGAGATAACAGGCAAACGTTGATCAAAATAACAATTATTTGATTAAGTAATGCAGATGATAACTCTTGAGAGCAGATGATAACTCTTGAAAGAGTAAAATGAAACCAGATGGGTCCATTTGGTTTAATTTTACGCTCTCAAGAGTTAAAGATCTATAAAAGGTCCATTTGGTTACCAACTCTCCATCATTTAGCTGGGGACCACCTGGAACCCCCTCAAGGACCACTGGTGGTCCCCGGACCGCTGGTTGAGAACCACATACAGTAAGCCAACAAGCAAAGCAGCAGAACGCAAGCTGGATCTCTCCAAGTCATTTGAGAACAACATCTTATTTTGAGGCAACGTGATGGGTACCATTATCAATAATTATGCTGTCAACCGCTATGCATTTAAGGGGAAGTCAAGTTCAAGTTGATTAAATTAAAAGTGCAATATGGCAGCAGATCAAGCAAACCTTGGCATCAGGGGGTAATCAAAATAGTTTCCAAAACTAAGTAACGTGTCGGGTGTGCTGTACAGCTGCTCTGGTCAACAGCGTGCCGAGAGAAGTCTTATTTGGGCCAACACTTCTCCTTTTTATCTATATGTGCTTGGTACTTAGAAACATGTGCAAGTACACACACACACACACACACACGCAGGCTCAAATTGTCAGGTCCGGGGACCACCAGGGGTCCAAATTAGTACTCTCTCAGAGTTAAATAGGCACTGATGATTTTACAGTATTGTTTGAGGGTACCAGAGATAAAACAGACATTTCTATTAATCCCATGATTGGGACGGGACGGGAGTGAAAAGTCAACAGGAGCAGACGGGAACCATGACAACAGACCGTTTTTTATATAATCAAACGGCAGAAATAAACTAAACTTTTTGGTCTTGCATGTTAAAAGTACACGCTCATTTCCTATTGAAGCCTGATCTCCAAGCTTACAATGTGGTGCGGATGCAACACATTGTAGTCTTGGAGATCTGCTATGTTCTGCGTACTACAGTGATAGGACTAATCATAAATCAGGCATGAGATTCAAGAGGCTGCAGCGTTTACATTGAACTAACAGTGGAGACTCAGAGAGAGTTGAACAGATCCATGGACATGAAACAAGTGTCAAAGTGAACTCATATTATCCTACAAATGTGAGGAGATTGTTGACAAAATGTTACACAACATCCATCATATTGAAGTGGTTTCTTTGGATATCTCTGAAGTGACGCACGTAGCACAAAAAAAAGGTCAGTAATGCCGTCGTCGGCTCAACAAGACTTGAGAAACACAATAAAATACTTTCCATTTCTGGCTTTAAAAGGTCAGAGAGCATGCAATGTGGCCACAATATCCAACGTGCACCAGCCCAGCAATGTTGTTCCAAAACAACAACAAAACAAACTTTTGAATAATTATCTATGGAAAGCGAGCGCAGTTTCACCCTTTATAACGGAATACACAATCCCTGAGTACAGCGGAGAGAGACTCCAGGTATGAACTCAAACTGTCTGTGAAGAGTGCTGTGGAAAGTTGCACAATGATTCAGTTGTATTTGAGTTAACTGTAGCAATCATCTCTCTCCACCTCTAGCCTTGTGATGTGTTGTAAACCAAGCCCGGCCGGTTTGCACAGTTAAATTTACATTGTTATTGTATTTTTATGTTAATACATATTCTTTTAAAAGGGTAGGGTAAGTGATTTTCTTTGGTTAAAATAAGTGTTAAGTAGCTCTATATTCTGATAATACTCATTGCTATAGAGTGTTTGTTCAGTAACAGGAGTCTCCATGTCTCCAGCTCTTTATTAAACAGAAAATGCATTTTCATGTTGGGATACCAATTTTATCCAAGGAGGATAGAGAACTCAGTCAGAATACAGATTAAACAAGTGAAATTGGAAGTGATGACACAAATAAATGAGCAGACAAAATTGGAACTGGAAAATATAAAAAAATAAGCTGATAAATGGGTACTCTCTCCTGATTGGCTGAAGTTTTGTCACCTACCTGAAAATGTATTTTCTGTTTATCAAAGAGCAGGAGAGACTCCGGTTACTGAACAAAAACTCTATAGCAATGATTACTATCAGAATATAATGCTTTAACCTTTTAACAAAAAAGGTTTTTGTTTTAACCAAAAAATATCACTTACCCTACCTTTTAACTCAGTGATTCTGAGTTAAAGGTTGTTGTTTTTTTCAAGGATCCCCTGTTTGATATACATTAGGCCACATAGGCTACCACCATTTGATATGATTAGTATTTCTGGGACCCCATGTAAAATCCTCCATAAGGGTCCATTTGGTTCCATTTGTACACTCTCAGAGTTACAGACCCCCCCGCCCAAAAAGGAAAAAAATGGGAGTGGGATGGGAGCAGGAGTCATTTTGAGTGGGAGCAGGATGGGAGAGGGAGTCATTGTACCGGGAGTGGGGCGGGATGGGATTGTTTTTTACTCTGGCCCGGGATTGGGACGGGAGTGAAAATCCACTCCCGTGTCATCCTCTATATTACAGACCTGCAAGGGTCCATTTGGACTGCTGGTGGACCACGGACCCCATATTGAGAAACAGCAGTGAGCTATAGAACCCCTGCTAACTTTGGAAGCGCTTTGCAGGAGAATGGACGGCACCTGTGTGCGTGTGCGTGTGCGTGTGTGTGTGTGTGTCTGCTTGCGTGCGTGCGTGTGTAGCCACGGTTGAGCGAGTCTGTGTGTACAGTTCAGGACTGCTCATCAATTAGCCAAGAGGAGAATGTCCCTATAAACCCTCTGAATATCGATGGCTGAACCAGAGGAGAGGAGAGGAGAGGAGATTGTTCTCTGTTCTGTTGTATTTTTATTAATTTCATTGTTTTAGTTCAATCCGGGAACGCATCTACAAATGTCATCTAAATCCTAACAGTTTTCTGAAAACCGTGTGTTGCTATAATATCAGTGGTTCTCAAACTTTTTCATGTCAAGGACCCCCAAAATTGTATGTGTTTGGTCGCGGACCCCCATCTAAAATTTTTTTTTCCAGGGACCCCCAAAAGCAAAGATTTGAGTAACACATTTTCATGATTTTTCAAAAATAGCAGATCTCCAAGCTCAGTGTGGCACTTGGTGCCACGCTACGAGCTTGTATATCTGCTATTTTTGAATAGCCAAAGTATAAAACAATGGCTATAGCTCAAATCTAAAATGACTCAGATGCGTTTCCGGATTGAATGGGTTAAGTTACAGAACAGAGAAGCACATGGGACACAACGGCACAAAAATAGCCCAGAAAAACACAAGGGAGAAATTGAAAGGAAAAAAACAACCTGGCTGAAGTCTGCCCTCCTTACTGATTCACTGAGAACGTCTCTCCTCTGTCCGTGGCCCCCTCCCCAAAGCCATCGAACCAGTGACATCTTTAGTTATTACTTAGCCTCTCTGCAGCACACTAGCCGAGGCAGCTGCCCTCCACAGCCATTCAACCCCATTCAATCCGGGAATTGCATCGGTGTCATTTTAGATTTTTAGCTATAACCATTATTTTATACTTTGGCTATTAAAAAATAGCAGATCTACAAGCTCGTGGCGCTATGAGTTTGTAGATCTTCTATTTTTGAAAAATCTTGAACATTTGTGCAAATCTTTGAATACTTTGCTTCTGGGGGGGGGGGGGCGTCCCTGGGTCGGCGGCCAATTGAGCACCACTAATAGCAACACAAGTTTTTCAGAAAACTGCTAGGATTTAGAAGAAGAATTTGTAGAATCGGCTTCAGGTCTTAATGGGTTAAACAAAATAACTTTTACAGAAGATATGTGTGTGTGTGTGTGTGGGGGGGGGGTCTAACACAGACCAGAGTGTTGAAGGCCACGTGTTTGGCAGCGGTCAAAACACATGAATGCACTCTGGCACCAATCTAACACAGAGACGCGCTCCTGAGGGTTCGAGGAAACGCCGCTCGAAGTCTCCTGGTGTAACCTTGCACTTGCCTGATCCTCCATCATCCTGTGTTTTCTCCTCTTCCACTGATAACCACTAGGACGCCTGGCTGTAATCAAGATATCCCTCTGGGGAGCTTTTAACGATCGGCTCTCTGCCTGCTCCTGGGTGATAACAGTCTAAAGAAACAGGCGAGAATAGGTGAAGAAGCCGTGAGGCTTCCTCGTGTATTTTTTGGGGGGGGTTGGCAGAGAGAGAGAGAGACTAAGGCCAGTGCAGGGATAGCACTGTGGGCAGCCAAAAAAATCCAACCCCCTCTTGATTAGCTTGCTTCGCTGCCGAGCCATGACTAATGTTCCACTGTTTATCGGAGCAAAATATGGCAGACACTGGCTGCTGGTTTGTGACTATCTACCTCTACCATCTATGGTGGCTCGAACAGAGCGTTGACAGCTGTACATTTTGGGTGGGGGGGGGGGTTCCACTGCAAGCGATATAATAACACGACTCGTCTCCATCTGTCACCTGCCCAAATTATTCACTTCCTGTAAGGAAACGCAATGAGCGATACAGTGGTGCTGCATTGTTTTGGTTGTTTTACCAAACCATAGCGGATATATCAAGGTATTTGTGTGAAAGTACGTGTGTATATTGAGTGTGTATTATATATGTGTGTGTGTGTGTGTGTGTGTGTGTGTGTGTGTGTGTGTGTGTGTGTGTGTGTGTGTGTGTGTGTGTGTGTGTGTGTGTAAATTGAGTGTGTATTATATATGTGTGTGTGTGTGTGTGTGTGTGTGTGTGTGTGTGTGTGTGTGTGTGTGTGTGTGTGTGTGTGTGTGTGTGTGTGTGTGTGTGTGTGGCGCAGGCCATCGAAAGGGCAGGCAGACTCCAGATCAGCGCAACGCAGCTGCATGATGTAATGCTAGATATGCTACAGTGGACTCGGGAGCAAAAACAAACGTCTTTTTGTTTTTCAAGAGTGTTGTAATGAGCATCAGGGTCAATCAGCACACACATGAACTGTTGTGTGAGAGAGAAAGCGTGCGTGTGTCTGTGTGTCTGTCTGTGTGTGTGTGTGTGTGTGTGTGTGTGTTTCTGGGTGTGTAGAAGAAGGGGGAACATATATTCCCCTTTGCAGTGCGTCTCAAGTGCGTGCCCAGACATTACTGCAACGTGTGCATGTGTACGCGCCGTACCAAGTGTGCGACTGCACGTGAGCCCTGGCGTTTCGCGGCTGACGTGGCCTGGCTAAGCCTCCATCCCTGGACTTCTGCTTCTCGTACCTTGGCCCCGACTTTAGGTGCTGAATTAGGCTTTAATCAGCTAGTGGAAGCCGAGATGGGGGAGAGAGAGAGAGAGAGCAAGGCCAGATGTGAAACAACAGCAGGACGACTGTTTTGACAGAGGGAGTGAGAAAGGGAGGGATGTTTATACCGGGACAGGAAAAGGAGGTAGAGGAAACTGCCTACAGTATATAGGCAGTGCACATTACTCTCCCATGGGACGGTGGAAGATTTTAACAAGCACAATAACAACAGAGACGAGACATGACAAGAAAGGGGGGGGGGGGGCACAGGGCAGGGCACAGGGCAGGGTGCAGGGAGAGGGAGGGGATGTTAAAAGACAGAGAGAGATGGAGAGGGAGAGAGAGAGAAAGAAACAGAGCGGTAGTAAGCAGCGCGGTGAGCAGTGAATTGATTAATTAGGGAGATGCAGAGAGAGTGAGACAGACAGAGAGGAGAAATAGAGTAAAAGGTGTGTGCAGAAAGGTAGAGTGCAAGAAAAGAGAGAGAAGCTAATGGATGAGAGAGCGGTTTGAGTCACACAGTGAGTGAGAGAAGCGATGGAGAGAGAAAGGACAAATGGAGAGAGAGGGGAGAGAAATGAAGAGAGAGAGAAGCACGTGGCAAGGCGTGTGGTGTGCTAACTCCAGATGTTCCTTCCATCCATTTCCATCCCACCCTGGCCTTGATCAACCACAACCCCGGAGGGGAGAACCTACCCATGGGGAATGGAGAGAAGAGAGGATGGGAGGGGGTGTGCGGGTGCGCCAAGGCCTGCTGTGAACGTGTGTGTGTGTGTGTGTGTGTGTGTGTGTGTGTGTGTGTGTGTGTGTGTGTGTGTGTGTGTGTGTGTGTGTGTGTGTGTGTGTGTGTGTGTATACGTGCCAGGGTTGGACTCGATTTATTCGATTCCATTCTATTTCATCAGCTCACAATATGAAAAGCAACTGTTTATTTGCTGATGTAGCGTCCGTTTGCTCGCTACCCGATCGTTCCCTGCTTAAAAGCAAGAAGAGAGCCCAGAAACATCTGGGCTCTCTTCTTGCTTTTAAGCAGGGAACGATTGGGTAGCAATCCTAACTAAGTTAGCGTACAGCAGAAACCAAATGTAGAGGAATGTCTGGTTTCTGTAATGTCTGGTTGAATGTTTGAAATTATGTTTTCTTCAAAACAAGTTGTCCAATGTTTGAATGCAGAAGAGATGTGTGTTTTGCTGGAACGCAAAATAAACTCAAGTCAGTTCTAAATGGTAAATGGTGCATTTATATAGCAAAGGCGCTTTACAATGATTGTGCATTACATTCACCCATTCACACACACATTCATACACCGATGGTGAAGGAAACCATGCAAGGCACCAACCTGCTCATCGGGAGCAATTAGGGGTTCTTGCTCAAGGACACTTTGACACCAACTCTGGGGGAGCCCGCGATCGAACTGGGAACCTTTTGGTTCCCAAGCGGCCACTCTACCCCCCATGCCACTGCCGCCCCTTGAAAATATCAAATTCTGCAATATAAATTCAATAATTCAAATAATAAAAGTCCTCTCCTGATATACTGCATCTCTCTGCAGCTTATCATTTAACCTCTGTTCAGCACATTTTAGTACTGAATAACTAAAAGTATTTTCTGTATAGAAAGATGGTACATAATATTGACTTTTGTTACTACAGTACTTTCGTGAAAACACAACTATATCAAGACAGATTATGGCATGTTCTCATGCCTAGTACCATATAATAATCATCATCATCATCATCGTGTTCTCTAGGGCGAGCTTTGTGAGGAACTCCACAGCCGTGGTTGAGGATATATATTTTTTCGCTGTGCAATCTCAAGCCACTCTGCAATGCACCCAGCAGGCCCTAATGAAGGAAAAACGACGCACACTTTCTTCCCATTTGTTTACAAGTAGGCTATAAGGAGGAGTGGTGTAGTGCGCTCCATATGGGGAGGAGGGCTCTCCAGGGACCCCAAGATAGCTAGTTAGCTGAACTCACACCCACTCAACACACACACACACACACGCACACACACACACACACACACACAATGCGGCAGTTTCGCTGTGCATGCTTCCAGCTCGATGTGCAGGCTAGAGGACATCTTGAAGAGGTACATGTGTTGGAAATGCTCCGCTCCACACTGCTGTTCTCCATCATGTCGTGGAGCTGGCAGGTAGAGCAAGAGTGACTTTAGCTACAGAGATCTGGACAGTCCGTGGGCCAACAGCCCATCCTTCCTGGAGCAACAAATCAAAGGGTGGGGTTGGGGGGGGGGGGCTTAAGGCTGTTTGCTCTGGCTTCAAACTCCAGATGTGATGACTTGTCATGCTAGGATATGTGCTGCAGATTTGTCTCTGGCTATGGTGGCAAACACCGTACTATTGGGTAACAAGGGGGCAGGGGAGTGCTGAGGAGGTACACTGGACACTAGGGGTGTGCCGATACACTAATTTCACCAAACGATACGATACGATATTTGGCTCACAACTTCTATATGATTTCGATACGATACACACTTTTTTATTCTGAAAATATATGGGGGAGAAAAAATGCAAACAAATAATTCTGTTTTTGCATTATTCAAAACGGCTATTGTAGCTTTTCAGCTACAATAGCCGTTTTGAATCCAAATAGGGCAATAGTGTGACACCTGACCCGAAAAAAACAACATGTTGTCACCCTTTTCACCTCGGGGCTGTTTGCATGCCTGATTATTATTATTGTAATTTTTTTATTATTATTATTTTTTTTAAACGATTTTTTCCCCCCCCAAAACGATACATATCGTCACGAAAACGTATCGCGATATATCGCGGGACGATATATCGGCACACCCCTACTGGACACATTCGAACCCATGCCAGATGTGTGGATGGCTAGATAAATTCACACACATGCCCTCATGCAGGAAACAACAAGAGGTCCCTGGCCCAGCCAGCACTGCACTGCACTTAACGGGAAAGCCCTGATTGTAAATTCAATTCAATTAAAAAAGAAATAAATGCTGTCCCGTCATTGATAGAGTGTGTGTCTCTCCACACTGGGATTCGAATCGCTCATACACAACATGGAGTGCAACAGTTTCAATGGACGCTTTACTAGCAATCCTGCAACAATACAATATTTACGGTCAACTTGCCACTGTTTACTTCCTTTGAAGCCACACTCAAGCACACACACATACACATAAAGAAACACACACAGTGCACAGAGATCACAGGCCCCTATTGTCCAGCTTCCCATCTAGGTAGGAGAACGGTCCCAGACAGTATTATATTTAAGTGTTCGCTGGCTGCTACGCACACTTGGAGAGATTCCGAGACGCAGACAAGACAGACCACATTCCAACCAGTTAAGTGACCCCACTCAAACACAAGCTACTGTGCCCTAACTTGACAGGTTTACTCTGGCTTCATTCAGCACTGGAGTTTCACCATAGCAAGACAACCTCTGCGATGTCGGTCAAAATGTGCCAAAGAAATAAAAGGAAATGTCATCCAGCTCAGTTTCCATCAACCGCACACACAATGGGTCCCATTGTTTAGAAAATGTGTCTGTCTTTTTGTAGCATTATAAACGATCCAATCGAGCAGAGTATTGGTGTTGCTGCAACCAGCATTAACAACCAAAGAAATGGTACATCACCCCAGAACCACAATTTACCCTCACACTGACAATCACTCAAAACGCCTACAGAACATTTCCAGAGTGTGTGTGTGTGTGTGTGTGTGTGTGTGTGTGTGTGTGTGTGTGTGTGTGTGTGTGTGTGTGTGTGTGTGTGTGTGTGTTGGGGAAGGGGTACAAGACATGTGGGCTCAGCTACATTGTCTCTGCAGTTGCGGGAGGTTTCAAGACAGCACAAGACCAAGAGCATTTTCACAGAAGCAAGCATGTCATTAGCAAATTTTCACCCCATCAAGGAACTGGAGCCAATGTGGTCGTAAAAGCTGCCGCCGGAAATTAAATCAGATCTCCACTTCTTTGTTTAACTCTCTTTTGTGCGATGTGGAATGGTTTTTCAGCACCGACCATATCCGCACCGCAGCCACTTGTGCCCTGATGTGTTAATGAATGTGAAAAGTGACAGAAAGATTCATGTGTCATGCGTGTGTGAGTGAGTGAGTTTGTGTGTGTGTGTGTGTGTGTGTGTGTGTGAGAGAGAGAGAGAGTGTACGTATGTGTGTGAGTGTACGAATCTGTGTGTGTGGAGATCTATATGTGATGGGTACTTGGGAGCGGACAGAATCTCTCAGCACCTGATTAGTATTGAGTGTGTGTGTGTGTGTGTGTGTGTGTGTGTGTGTGTGTGTGTGTGTGTGTGTGTGTGTGTGTGTGTGTGTGTGTGTGTGTGTGTGTGTGTGTGTGTGTGTGTGTATGTGAGAGAGTGTGTACAGTATGTTTGTATACCTGATTAGTATTGATCTGATCCTTGAGGAAGTAAACAGGCCTTCCCGGCCATAATGGAGACCACAGGCTCCACTTTAAATCACAAGAAGACCGGTTCCGACATTATGACATATTCGATTCTATTCTTATTATCTTATTTATTTATTGATTGGGGCGGGGGGGTCAATTGATTGTTTACATAGATTATCACCCGGGCATTTGTCGTTGTCCGAGATGATGCCACTGATGGCCGGCATGTCATATGCTGCAACCCTATTTCTTTGCGGACCAGTTGAGAAGGTCGCTCAGCACGTGGAGGCAGTTTAGCTTGCACGGATTGCTCAGCTAGCCGTATCAGCCCGAGGGCTGAGTGGAATAATTTCTCCATACTGTTCGTGAAAGCCTTACCGTCTTCTTATTATCATGTGTACTAGGCTGTGTAATGACCTGTCTTGTGGCAAACTGTGACATGAGGCGGATGTTCATTCATCCTTTGCCTTATGACATGTTCTGACTATCTGCAAACTATAGAATCTGCTTTCAACAGAGAACTACTTGACCACCGCCCTTTGTTATTAATCATGTACTTACTCATGTAATATATGTTGGCCTCAACATCCTGATTGTGGTGATGACTGTTACCACCCTCTCTGTGCTATATTACTCACCTCACCCAGGGCAAATAAAGGCTGGGTACAGTATTGTATATATGATGATCCCATTGTGCCCATTGTGTTTCTACAGTACAGCACGGCCTAGCATTGTGACTTTGAAATACTGTATGCCTATAAGTCTGATAGAGACAGATTTTAACCATATTTATCTTTTTTCCTTTAGTCACTTGTTGTGATTAACGGTCAAAGAGTGACTGAGTGAAAACCGATGATACTAGCAATAACAGATAAATCATTAGGTCAATTACCAGATTGTAGTTCTCTGTGTTACGCGTCTGCCGTCGTCGCCGTGCACGTTCATGCACACGCATGTGAAATTCAAGTTTGGTTGCATGTGCACATGTACTGTAACTGGTCCATAAAAATGATTGTGGCCCTTGTACTTTACAGCCTCCCATAAAGAACAGTAGTCTGTTTTAGCACTGTGGTGCAATGTGTGAAATGTTGATTTCAGACCCTGGAGTCTGACACAGCATCTGAGCATTGATTTTCAGCGGCCAAATGCATTTTGTATGTACAAGGACTTTTACTTTGCAGTGCTTGCTCACGTACGGCATGGCAACTTTTATTCTAAATATATACATAGGCTACATTTGTTTTATTGAATTTATTTTAATATAACCGTATAACTGTATATAATACGGTCACTGAAAAGAGACAGGAAAAGCTAGAGATTTGCGTATTAAAAGACTATTGAAACTGTTTGAAGTGGGATTGCTCCATTGTTCTACTTGCAGAGGCTTTGTGCCTGTAGCCCTGCGGCATAGAGGAGGGGGCACCAGTGGAGGGAGGAGGTGGAAATTGAGCTCAGCACACAGTGCTATTCTGGCTCTGTGCTGCGATACATGATCGAGTCCCTGTCCTTGACTTCCTCCGTCCTTCGGTGACATTGAGGCCTTTGAGGATCTCTCATCCTTCAGGCAGCGCTAGCCTGGGACAGCCGCAAAGGGATCGATGACAGAGAGAGAGAGAGAGAGAGAGAGAGAGGGAGAGAAAGAGGGAGAGGAACGGATGCTCTGAGCAGCAGACAGGGCCCTCCATTAGCAGGGAAAGCAGACTGTGTCTCAATAAAACAAACGGAACAGAAAAAGCTAGACGAAAAATGCCAGATGTAACAAATCAGCAGGGCAGCAGTGCTGGTGTGGATGAATAGTATTTAACCAAGGGAAGGTATCTTTAACATCAGCATTAGCCAAACTGCTATCTTTAACATTGGCATGAGCCAGGAGCATGAGTGTGTGCGTGCGTGTATGTGTTGTTTGCGTGCGTGCATGCATGCATGAGTGCGTCCGTGTGTGCCTGCGTGTGTGTGTGTGAGTGAGAATAGGATTACATGTGTAAATGACTGCATTGCACAGGCATATCATTGACCTGGTGGAAGCTTCACCATGTCATGTATGTCAGTACAAATGCTGAATGGTTTACCAGTAGTCATGACCTATATTCCAATATCAATAACGCCCCTGAAGTATTTTTTTGTTTGCTTATAAATCAAGATCAGAGACGTGCTGATCCTTGAGGTAGATCCAATTTACAATTTTGACATTTAGCAAACACTCTTATCCAGAGTGACTTACAATAAACAAGGTCATTAATCACATAAACAGAATGCAGAGTGAACAGTGTAGTAGTGCCTCAAGAAACTAGGATGCCGGATAAACAATGAAACTACTGTAGCATTTGTAGCATTTGCTTACAGACTTAAGCACTTTCAATCTAGTATCGCTATTTTGGGCATGTCATTATAGGTGAAAAGATTTTCAAATTTTTACAAAAATAGCTCACAAAGATAGCTAAAAGATCACAACGTGTGATGCATCACAGTCATATCCTGTCACGACAAAGAATAAAATGGCTGAAAACATAAAAAGATGAAATATGGAGATACAAGGTTTCTGCCAATGATATGCAAGAGTGTGGTAAAGGAGAGAGAGGGAGAAAAACGGTAAAAGAAGACTCAGGACCAACTCTCATCTGCCCCTCTGCTGTTCAGCAACCAGCCTAGATAATCCTACTTTCAACGCCGTAGGCTCCATGTGTAGCTTCTAAGTAAGTCAAACCTCATTCACATAGCATCTGTTTTAAACCAACGTTCATGAGAAACAGCAAACACGTACAGTAGAACTTGAAACGAATTCCAGAGCAGAGTAAAAATGTTGTAAGCAGCCGTGAGACACAGGGAAAGGCATACATGAATCGATGAATAAGATAAACCTCGTGCTGAAGTTGTCACTGTGCACTGAGGTGCACTGAGGTGACCTGGTGAAACAATGGCTTCAAATCTAGCTCACGGCCCACAACTGAACTCCCTCTTCTCCCATCCCTCTCTCTTGACTGTGCTTTTGGGCAAATCAGAAAAGGGCTTGAAAATAGCCTTCCAAAAAGGAGTAAGTAGCTCAGCCAGTTGGCGTGTGTCCTGCATAAATGCTACAACTCCTCGCGATGTTAAGTGTTTAACTCCCCCATGATCCTCGTCGCTTATCGCCTTTCTCTCCCCCCTCACTCCTCCTCGCTCTTGACATTTGTCACTATCCTGCCAAATAAAGTGAAAATTGTTTTAAAAATAAAAGCACGTCTCCTCTGCTGGAATGGAATTGGTAACCTTTGAACTGGACTAACGGGAACGGACAAAGCTTTGACATTGACTGGACAGTAAAAGAAAAAAGAAGAATGGCAGTTTGCCTTGAGGTGTTAAGAGATGTGGTCTGTGAGTCTGACAACCAGCCTTAAGCAAAGCAACGGCCTTTGGTATTTTCCTCCTGTGCATGATACGGTGGTGGATTGCCGTATGGGCTTTGCCCACACATCAGGAGAACCTAAAAGCTGTGGTGATTTTCCACAAGTCGCAGTCAGGTTCACAGCTCCGGGCGATGAAACAATACCAGCTGGTCATCTAGAGAATGCTTTAGAGGAACTATTTGCAGCCACTCGGAAATTGCTGCTGACCCGAACCCTTCCTATAAGGCTGAGTTGTGCCCTTACCTAACTTTCACACACATACACACACACTCTTGGCACCCATACCTTTCAGGATTAACTCGCAAAACTTGGTCTGAGTTCACAGAGATGCATATCCAGCGCTGTGATGTCATAAATCGATATATATATAATTTTTTTTATTGAATGTCGATTGTAACATTATTATATTGAGACATTTTTTACATTAAAATCGCCTAGTGGGGGGACTTCCTGTTTATTCTTCTTCTAGCACACCAGCAGTACAATTGCTTCCACACTATGCACAAATGATAATGCATGCCAAAATGCCAAATGGAAATCTAATATACTACATTTCCTGCTTGCAACGGTCATATTTACCATACACTGTGTATTTGTATATTATTGCTCCTACGCGATATGCGTCACATTTTCCCAGTTACACAGCACATGCGTGGACACGAATAAGACGATAGCCGTTGCCTCAGAGATGTCCATACATGGCGGCCATATCAGTCGGATTGGCGGTGCAACGTACGTAGGTGTGAGGGCCGCGTAGCGGCCCGAACTCAAGATGTGAACCTCAAGTATATTAAAATTACAGTAAAAAAATGTTTTGCTCCACAAACTCGACAGCTATACATGCACTGGCTTGCTCGAAGAGGCATAAGATATTTTCCCCCCCTAAGTTTGGCCGCGGAGGCAATGCTTTCTGCTAGACAGTGACCAACCCCAACAGCTCTAGGGAACAAACAAGAAAGTTCTAATAGCTCTAATAAAAAAAATCTGATTATCTCTATCTCAGTGACAACATGGGTTTGATTCAAATGTCATTCAAGTGTTTGCACTCAGTGCTGTGCCACTCTTCTATATCAGCTTAATCTCTTCAGAGCTCCGCAGCCGAATCTGTCGGCAACTCCCATTACAACGTGTAGATTTGTTGTTATTAGGAATGATAACAAAGGAGCACCACCGGAAGAGGAGGGCTGAAGGAGAGTGAACGGGCCGACATCCGGTCTCTACATGGGGAATTGGGCGGTGTCCCCAGAGGCCAATTTTCTTTTGGGGCCGATTGGTTCTCAGTTTGATATCAGCTTGACATTTGACCCATTTGATGATTTTAAACAATGCTGTAGTGAACAAGGTACTTCTTTCAATCATATCAGACTTCCCAGAGGTGTCCTTTCCATGTAATTAGATCCACGTAATCAACATCTTAAAAATGAAGAGTAACTGGACTGTTTCATACCAGAAAACAACAATGACAACAACATTGGGCTTCTTTAACGCACAATGTTTGTGTCACTGTCATTCTGCATTTCTAGCTACATACTAAATGCTAGCATTTCTAGCTAAATGGACAGTTTCGTGAAGGCTGCTCTTGGTTTGTCACTTGGTCATGATGCGAAATGAACACTCAATGCTGCAGACAAAAAAAAACAAAAAACAGATAGGACTCAAGGCCAGTACACTCCCCTCAGCTGTTTTCAAGGAGAATTCATTAATGTTTTCTTTCAAAATATCCCCAACTCAACCATATTAGTGAGTGGGAGAGAGGAGTTTGCAGAGCTGCTGGCACATGCTGCTGAGAGACACAAACAAGCCCCACTGTGGGCTCCACGGCATCTATGCTGGATTATTTATCCCATCCCAAACCTCCCAACTCCTAGGACTGGGCAATATATCAATATTATAGTGATATTGTTATATGAGAGACTATATCATCTGGAATTTGGGATGTCATCATTTATTTTTAAAGGTGTTTTAAAGACTGCATTAGAGTAAAGTGATGTGGTTTTCTGATCTTATCCGACCCTCCTTGTTGTTCAATTATTTGTCTTTACACAGTGATCATATAGGCATTACTGATTTATAAATAAATAAAAATCTCTTTGTGTAAACATTTTGTGAGAACACCAATAGTCATCCCCACAATATCGATAGAGGTATTTGTTCAAAGGATTGTGTGATATTAGATATTAGATCTCCCTCCACCCCTGAGTGTGATGTAAGAGCAAAATGACAACTGTGTGACAATGGTCTATGGTCAAAAGACAGTACTGAAAGATTATCTGTACCAAAATGGCCAAAAGGAGTGGAAATTGATTAATCACATTAACCCTGGTGTCTTTATTTTGGGAAAATGTTCAAAAGCATTGAAAAAAAAATCTAAATCTTCAAGATTCAATTTGTTGTTATTTTCAAAAATAGCAGATCTACAAGCGATTATTGCAATTTATTGTACAACAAAAAGTAGTTAAATTCAACCCTACCCACTCAATATTCATTCTTGAATCCATGATGTTGCCCACTGCAGGTAATATACTAATGAATAATATTTGGCTCAGGTCTGGTGCCCGACACGACTTTAGTCCTTCCTGGGCTGACAGATTTCAGATAGTTTGAGACAGAAAACTCTGCAGTCCCGGTGAACTGCTGCTCTGCTCTGATCTTGATAGCAAAGCTTCTGTGAAAGGCAGGCATGTTCCCCCCACTGTCCAGATCCCTATCGCTGTAATTGCTTTCCAGCCCAGAGAGAAGCTGGGACCGCTGTGGCTGGAGAGAGGGGAGGCTGCCTGCCAACTGCTCCTGGACAGGAGGAGACGTGCTCGAGTGAATATTTCTGAGCGGCTGGGGCCTTTTGCTGAACTGCCAACACAGATCTGGACACTGCTTTGTCAGGCTTGACCCCAATTTTTGGGCTCCAAGTGTGCTTGTGGCTTGAGGGTTGTGTTGGAGCCACTGAAGTAAAAAGAACATGCATGTCCAGTGACACATGTCACAGATGGAGGTAGATCTAAAATATATGGACTAGGGCCAACAGAGCACCGAAGTCTGACATCACTGCCACTAGAGGGCGCAATCCCCCTGGGTCACTGCGTAATTTTTTGTATTGGAATCCACATAGGCAAATCTTAGATCGTATCATATAGTGCGTGCCAACGACTCGTCACCACGGGGGGGGGGGGGGGGGCGTGGCATAGTAGCTGCAGACATACTTGAGGGGTGCAATGTTAAGTCAACCTGTTTTATACCCCTCAAAGATGTCCGCCGCTACCAAATGACACTTGTTGACGCCCCCTTCAGGATTTTTGGCACAGAAATAAACAAAGTCAAATAGTCACATACCTGACAAAATCGCTGGGTTGGTTTGTTTATTTTTGGAACACAGTTCTTATACTGTATGAGCCGATCTAAGAAGTGACTCTCCTGATGACGAGGCTAAAGCGTGAAATTTATCCCAGTGCTGAGCGTTTGAATGAAAAGAAAAGCTGCTCTGGTGAAAGTCTAATACATGGGTTCCCAAACTTTTCAGCCCGCGACCCCAAAATAATGAGGAAATTGACTCGCGACCCCACCAAAACCTCGAGGTCATTTATGCACATAAACTTGCACGTTCGGTGCGCATTTGTAATGTATTAAAATGGTAAAATGTACTATCTGTAATCATTTTTAGATTGTATTTCATCCATTCTGTTGAATTTAAAATTAAATTTTATGATGAATTAATAAATTCGCGACCCCACCGTCAGTCTCCCGAACCCCTGGTCTAATAGACTAAATAAGAATAAAGTTAAGTCTACATACTGTAGATTTAAGTATGTGGAAATTTTTTTATGTCTCTTAATTATAATTCAACCTCGTTGAAAAGCAGTTCAACGAATTTGTTTTAATTACGCCTGACATTTTCGTTGCCTACAGTACCTTACTGACAATGATTTATTGTCATAACATCTGTAGAGTACTTTGTAAAACACTGATTTGAGATATGATTTAGGACTAACCTTGCTGTTAATATACTTATTAATTCAATGTCTTTCTTTTACTCGTCGCAGAATGTAAGTGAGCTAAAGAATTATTTAAAAAACTGAACCTTTTCAATGACAACATACTGTATACCAAAATAATAAGAGCGACACTGTCAGGCGGATGAGATTAAGATAGCTGGGTAGCCGTGAGGGAGATGAGAGGGGCCACTATTATACACTCTTGCAAAAGGAAGTAACTTTACTGATAGTGACGGTGATGAACGAAGCTGTCATACAAACATTTTACATTTGCATCCGAGTGATGTTCTCAACCCCGACCCCCGTTATCTAAGGTCATTTTTGGAGGCTGTGAACTTTCTCCTGCTGTATACTGGCTTATGTGGGTGAATCAATACTAAATATAGCAGATAGATTAGGGCTAGATATTTGACATTTTTTTTTAAAGATTTTATCCCTCGATTTTGTAACCCTTTTTTCACCCGGTGCCAATTTGCTAAGTGATCCTGGGCACTACACTCCCCCACCAGCTTAGGGAGGCCAGGGCCGAGCTCATGCCTCCTTCAATGCATGAGAGCCAACTGACCTTCTTGTCACCTGACAGGGGGGAGTTTCCCTGGTTGGACGTAGCGCGTGGAAGGAACACGTTATTCCAACCAGTTCCCTTCCCCTCCATCAGGCGCCCCGGCTGACCAGGGGGAGGCAGTATAGTGACCAGGATTACTACATGTTTTTGTGAGGGTATTAACTACCCTAGGAGACACGGGGAGAACATGCAAACTCCACACAACGCCAACCCCACCTAGGGTATGGGCACTGATGACGCGGAGGAGAAGACACGCCCCCAGCGCCCACAGCGTCCCTGGCGGGAATCGAACCCAGGACCTTCTAGCTGTGAGGCGACAGCGCTACCGACTGCGCCACCGACTGCACCAAATTTGCAGAAGCGTGACTAACACTATGTACAGGTAAGTCACACTGTCTGCAAGTTTGTGTGTATTATAGACAGATAAACAAACAACAGCCTCTACACAATAGTTTTGCATCACTTCACGGCTCAACTAATAAATAAACATTACAGTATAGTGCCTTTCATACATAGCATGTAGCTTGAGGTGCATTACAGAGCCCCAAAAAATAAAAGACAATAGCAGTACCAAGCACATACTTATAACATGTGCTTATTGAACTCTAAATAAGGAAGATCTCTGAGCGATACAGGCAATGTGCAATGTTTGCATAATACATGGCAACGCAGCAGTCGTCATAATTAGATCCTTCAGAAGCAGAGCCACTCTCTGTCTCTCTCTGGCGACTCTGCATCGCTTAACTCAATCAGCCTTAATCCAATTGTGAATACATCACAGCTCGGCACAAGCTACACATTCAAACTGCTTAATGCTGTGCAAACGACACAAGTCTAAGTCCTGCCCTCCAAGAAAAACCAACACCTCGGGGAGGGGTTCCGTCATCTGAAAGCTGGCAGGAAAATCAATGAAAACTAATAAAAAGGGTCACGCGGTGTCAACAGGAGGCCTTATATGAATTATGTCCAAGGAGGATGAAGGCCCAGACACACAAGGTAGGTTAAAATATAAAATATAAAAGCACATTCAATGTGCCGAGGACATAAAAAAAATATGCAAACACATGTATTTGTAAGGCTTTTTAAGGCTTGCACTTTCTTCATGGTGTAGTGACACAAAGTAACAGAGTAACTATAGTTGAAGTCACCACAGGTGACATTAAAATAAAGCATTTCGGTCAACATCAGATACATGAGAACATGCTCAATCAGATAATACCATAATTACAATATATAGTACCTTCAATAAGGAAACCAATTTGAGCATATTTTAGGATTTTTAGAGTTTAAGAGTCTCAGGAATAATTAAAAAAATCATAGAAACGATTATTATTTTAGGACCAAGCCAGCAAAGACAAGAAGGACGAGAGGTCAAAATCCTCACTGAGACTACAGTAACTGGTGCCCTTAAAGGCATAGATCCAGTATGCCTCTCTTCACTGGATTTTGTCCCCACCTCTAGCATCAGAGCTGATGACTTCTGTACTTGCATTAACCCATTAACTGCCAGAGGTATTTTCATATTTTTTTAGCCAGTGCCAGAGTTTTTCATTGAAAAAAATAAAGTACTCAGGAGCCGAGATACAGAATTTTTAAGTTTTAAGTTAACAAGGAAGTGGATAGGAGTCTAGATCTTTGAACAATCATATCTCCTTGGTCTTTGGGTCAAATTAGATTTTTTTTCACTTCACGTAGATCTACGCGATTGGCACGTGGCGGCTTTAAATAGGTTCGCGTAGATCTACGTGATTGGCAGTGAATCAGTTAAGAGCTACTTAGGATGTTAAAATACAATAATAATTCCACTTTTTCTTATGAGTACGCAACACTCATATCAAATGAAAGGTGGAGATCAGAATGTTGTGTCCTTACAATTAATTTCTTGCAAAGTTACAAGTCTTGATTTACATTAAAAAAAAAGTAATATTCCTCCTGAGCTTATCTCAGACTAGAAAATACTAGACTAGACTTCTCAGTATCATTAAGTATTATGCTTGCTGTCAAAAGATGTTTCGTTCTGTTCTAGCTTACAATTAATAAGAATGAAAATCTCCGCATCTTTCAATCTAACTTTCTAGAAGCCAGGTGGCATCAATAATAATGCCATGCATTTAAGCTGCTGTAGTTTTTAACCTGAAATGGAAAACAAAACTACAAAATCAGCCAAGGATTTAATCTCCCTGCCAGAGTCTTACACTCTTGTATCACTCTCATGTTGGGCTTATGTAGCATCTGGCCATAGGATAATTTATGAAGTTCACAGTATGAATGGCATACCTGTGTTCAGCCTCTGTCCCACAGTTAATGTGGCCAACATAGAAACAGCCACAAATGCATTCATGTCCTTAGACAACATGGGCGGTATTACAATGTATGCAACTGGTGACAGGATAGGTTTTGTTACTGAACACATCTCTAAAAGTGTCAGTTTCCCCCATGTTCTCAGAGCTATTACCACAACAAAAATTGCCCTTGGGTCGATAGTGAATATGGTGAAAAGTGACACTTTTACATAAGTGTTACAAAATAACAATAACATGCTATACTTTTCCCTCTCTCTCAATAGTATCCCCTTCCATGAGCACCAGTTGTTTACCTAGAGGTTGGTTAAAAAAAATAAAGGTCTACTGCTATCTCACTCTCTTATGTATTAAACATAGTTGCGTGAAGGTAAATTATTATCCTATCACATAAGTTACCAGAAGGAGCCTGTATATAACAAGTCTTTCAGTTATATTGTTTTAATTTGCTACTACAAAACACGTGGTATAAACATTACATGAGCCTACGACAATATGTCCATTGTGCTGCAATAATTCACTTTAAGTGAAATAACTCACTACCACGTACATTTGGCACTGGTAATATTTATTTACATATTATCTTTTTTATTTTATTTTTTCAATGTTTCCCATACAGTAGAATTCTGGTATGATCAAAATGGCTGCCAACACAACTTTGATTTCCCTTCATTTTCAAGAACAGTGATGATATTATGAGGGCATATTTTCAGCCTCTGCATAAAATAGCAGAGTTTTCTCCGTGTGTGTGTGTGTGTGTGTGTGTGTGTGTGTGTGTGTGTGTGTGTGTGTGTGTGTGTGTGTGTGTGTGTGTGTGTGTGTGTGTGTGTGTGTGTGTGTGTGTGTGTGTGTGTGTGTGTGTGTGTGTGTGTGTGTGTGCGCGCGTGCGTGTGTGTTATTAGAAAATATATATTTTTTAAACAGACTACCGGTACATTGATTTACAGCATGTAGAAAGTCCTTTACATTTGCATAAAACAGAAAGTCACCATAGAAGAGAGTAATAATATTCCAAACAAACAGTAGGTCACTGGAAGTTACGATTATTCGGATATTGTGCAAAAATTATTCATTGAATCAGACCTGTGTCATCTCCTTCTACAGTATGTCTCTCTAAACTACAACCATCGAAAACTGACAATGAAAAATCCAGACTCCCGATTTTTTGACTTTTCCCTTGCTTGATATGCCACTATCTCACCACACACACACACACACACACACACACACACACACACACACACACACACACACACACACACACACACACACACACACACACACACACACACACACACACACACACACACACACACACACACACACACACACACACACACACACACACACACACACACACACACACACACACACACACAAGGAATTCAACTGACTCTCTTAAATGCACTGTCTGAGGCACGGCAAGACATTGTTGTCAAGTTATGACTTAATGCTTACCGTTTTAGTTAATTCTTTTCCGATATCATTGACAACACTTAAGGCCTTTGCAGACAGGGTGCGATTTTTCGCACGGAACACATGGTTCTCTATGACCTCATGCACACCGGCTCCGAATTTGCCGTGCGGCAAGTGGCAGCGGCGGTGTGTCTTTTTTTCAATCGAACACAGTTCGATTCGTGAGTCTTTTCGCATGCGGTTAAAACTGCTGGTTAAATCGTACCCTGTCTGCAAAGGCCTTTAAACACACTGTAGCATCAAAGTAAGTATTTGCTCTGTTGTCATTCAGACAATAAGATACTGTCAAGGTAAGCTTTTAAATTTCTTGGCAGTGACATCAGCTGCTGCTTTTTTTTTTTAATTAAGTTCACTGAGACCCTGAGGTGCCATAGGGTTTTGATTACAAGAATAATCATAATTACATTAGTTTTATGTATGATGTGTGCCCAATTGCATGCCGTATCACAGAATATACAGTATACACATGTGAAACCTGAGAGAGAAGCACTCACCGGCTACGTTGACCTTCTCAGCGTTGGTGGCGCTGGGTACAGCTGTACTGCTGCCGTTGGTCAGGTTGCCCCCTGTGCCATTGTAGATGTTCTCCACTTTGGACTCCAGCTTGCCCAGCCGCAGCATGATGTTATCTAACAACACCGCCAAGGTCTTCTTCAAGTCTAACAACAAGACACAACATGGGAGTGAGTGAAAATCGAATCAACTAAACAAAAACAGATGCAGGACAGCTGACTGAGTCCATGGATAAATGTGATTCATTCATACTGTGTGGTGTGTGCGCGCGTGTGTGTCTGAGAGCCTATGTGAGGTCAGAGGTAATTTAGCCAACATTTTGACAGAACTTAATTGCATTAAAAGGTTGAATTAATGTCAAATACATTTAAAAGCTTCTAAACAACATTAAATATTACGTTTACATGTTGTATGAATGGGGTGAAATGCTACTTGAAATTAGATAGGCGATAAAGGTTACATACGGTAATAAGTAAGAAGAGTATATCACAGTCCTGAATTTATGCCTGAAATATAGTGTTGTTCATAAAACTACAAGAGCATTATAATCGCTGTAATCAGGGCCCACTGAGAATAAAGTGTTTCATCTTGTGCTAATAAAACTCTGATTCTTACCAACACTTCAACAAGTTAGCAGACCAGTTCACCAGTAGTTTGCCTCCAGTATGAAAGAAGAAACTAACCGTAACTCAAGAACATTGTTGATCCCGCTGCAGGGACTGAACCCTACCTGACTAGACAGCTCTTACAAAATGATGAATGAAGGGATTTGATCACCAGTGTAGAATTCTGGCATCAATTACATGACAAAGGGGTCTTACAAAATTGCATCACCCTGGTCATAAAGATAAATGTAGTGTGTGTAGTGTCAAGTGTAAGGAGTAAGTGTATATAGAGTAGTGACTTGTTCTTGCCATAGGAAATATTGACATCAGGGTGTGGTGTAAGGAAGGGAGTTACTATGTTACTAATTAATGTGCATATCTAATCTAGAATAGATATTTTTATCAATACTGCCTCACGGGACAAATTTGTAGGCTAGACTCTCGCTAGAGCACAGCCCAAGAATACACTAGGGAGAAAGCATACTGTTTAACAGTCATTACAATGCTAATCATAATAATCAACATAGTTACACTGTCATGTATTACATTATCTTCGTTGTCGAGGGGAAAACTTGTATGGATTCAATATAGTTATTATTAGTCACAAACTCTTGTTAATACTTTTCATTGGTTAAATATTGATATAACCCACAGACAGAGTTAACCACTTTAAAGGGATAGTTCACCCCCAAAATAACTTTTTTCCTATCGATTAGTCACCCCATGGACACTTGAATTCATGAAAATTCTTTTCATTTTTGTCGCATTCCTAAGCCAATAATTTGATGACTGGCAGCGGTTCGGGTAGGAGACATAAAGAGTCTCCTTTGTGTCTCATAATGGAACCGCTGCCTACCATCATCAAATTATTGGCTTAGGAATGCGATAAAAACAAATAAATATCCATGGGGTGACTAATTGATAGAAAAAACGTTTTTTTTAGGGTGAACGATCCCTTTAAAACTCGCATCCCTATTTTGGGCATGTTATTGAAGGCGAAGATTTGCAAAAAGTTTCAAATATAGCAAAAAAAAAATCTAATTTTGCGCAACACTGTCATACAAGGAGTATAAAGTAGGGCATTCATATATGAGAAATATTCAAATAATAAAAATGGAGAAGCAAGTTTCCTCCATAATAGAGCGAATATGAATTTGGTCTGGGAAGGGTGGGCACATCTTTCTCTGAAAATGGAGACAAAAACAACAAGGACGTTCATTTGAGCTTCTCAACCACAGTAAATCACTGGATTTCACGCTGCCGTGCTCAGGGGCTTATTTGAATGTAAAACCCGGAGACGCGCGGTGCCATTACAAATGACCTTGCCGCTTAATTTGGCTCATCGCATTTCTGTGGGCATCTACTGTCTACAGTGAGCGTCTGTCTGCAGAGGACACAGCCGCCGACGGAGGGGGTGGGGGTGTGTGTGCGTGTGGGGAGGGGCAGAAGAGCAGGCATTTTAAAAGGGCACTGTCGCTGTATTGTATACAAGGAGTTTTTCTGCCTCAGTCCTTATATTTGTCTCATCCTGTTGGGTAAATTGTGATGATATTTCACAGGAAGGGGAGCTAAGTTGCTCTAAAATCCCATTACGACCAGTACATAACATAACATCCAACAACCGGGATGTTGTTGCTGATGGGATGAGAATCTTTTATGATGACTATTAAACATGTGAATTTCAGGCCAGAATGACATCACCAACATAATGCTCACCTGTTAACCAGAGAGCCGCGCCCCGTGCTTTCACAGAGAATCAAACCCCAACCATCGCGGGTGTCACGTCGCATGCGGGCGCCACATTTTCCCGGGGCGTGCCGCATTTGACACGCCACCCTTCATCACGTCAGAGAGTGCTTGGCAAGGGCACAACAAGCCCTGGCAGGGCACAGCTAGAACCTTGTCATGTGAGGAAAGGACTGAATGCCACGGCATTTGGCTGCTTTTAGACGGGCTACATGAGTGCTGTGGGCAGGTTGGGGGGGGGGGGGGATATACAGATACCCAGAAGAGGGTGGAGCATAAATCAAAAGCCGGAGAGCTGATGCCTCGCCAGGATATTGGGCTGAAAGTAGTTAACCGCTTGAGCCTAGCATGCCTAATCTGGGGGAGGACAGCCACAGAAATTAGCAGATCTAAAATCTAAAACAACGCGCCGTTGCGACGAGTTGTGAGCGTGTAGTTATTTTAGGCGACAAGATTTATTGTAGAAGGAAAAAAGAGTGTACCAAGTACAGTGACAACTAGGTCCATTTTACTGTGTGACACAGGAAGGAAAAAAATACAACTTTTATATGCCATTTAATTTCGTAACATAACTTTTAAAAATGCCCAAAACATCTTTACAGTAAGGGTTAGGATTTGGCTCAGTTGAAACTTTTCCAGCATCTGACTCATTTGTATGCACCTCACGCCCCCACCTCCACCCCCATAATACCTTATTGTAAGAGGCAATCAGAAACTCCTTTCCCTCCAACAAAAAGAAAGATTGCTTTAGAAATTGCAATGGTCAATAGTGATTTCAATATTTCAGCTTCAATTGAGCATGCAGCTCTACCTTCCATGAGACTTCCACCATCACAGATCGTGGGGCAGATCGTGTAGGTGCATGTATTACCATTTATAAAAGGGGACCAATTATATGCAGGGAAATACAAGGGCGTGCAAGAGAAAATTATATGTGTTGCTAAAATGGTAAACCATTTAGGCTCTCTTGTCACTGAAAGAAAGTCTAATTATCTTTATGATAACACACAGAGCCGTCTTGTGATGGAATACGTTGAAAGCCATAATGCATCCTTTCGGCAGTTCATATTAATACATCTTGGCAACAGAGGTAACCATGCCTAAAAGGAAAACAATGCCAGTGAGCAATGCATAAAGCTCCCACATCCACTTCAGGGACATCAACGCTTCCCAAATTAAACATGACAGCAGCTAGGTTTTTTGCATCGGACACTGGCATTACGCCTCTGCAGCCACATACGCTACTGGCACTGGGATCATGTAGGTTGAAATTAACGTGTTGACATGCATTCAAACATTGTAATCTTATCTAATCGGAGGTGTGGACTGACTGGACTATTTCGCCAAAACATATAAGGATTAAAAAAACAAGTACTATACAGTACATAACACTACGGGTCATAATATCCAAAGTATAGCCACTAACATGCAGCATGTAAGCCTGGGGATATGTATGCACAAAGGCCTTTTTGATTAGCCAAGCATCATCTTTTAGCGGACCCACAAAACCTTCACAGTGGGTTGTCACAGTGAGCATGAGCACTCGGGCATCAGGAGTGGCAAGCAGAGCGTGCCAAGTATTAGCAAAGCCTTCCCTTTCCACGGGGGCATCGACGAGGTGAATACAGTCGATAGCTGCAGGGATTTTATCCCTCTTCATTAATGCTTTAGATCCAATGCGGTCATAACAGGGTCATTTTCAATGGAGGGATGGAAACACTCGACTTATGACTTGCAACTCAATAATATTTCAAATGTTCACTACTGGGGATATTTCCTGGTTTGCATCGTTAATAAAAAAAAAGGAGTAATGTGCTTCTGTTAGATTAGACAAATACATGTGTCATAATGATAATGTGTCTGGTTTGACAACCTTTGACACGATCCTGTTTCTGGTTTGTCACGAATTTTGACCTGAAGGTCAAAATGTTATTTCTCCACAGAGCAAGCATGCAGGCTCCATTAGCTCGGTGGTAAAAATGGCAGCACTTGCGCAGGAGACCCAGGTTCAAATCCGGGGTAGAAAAGCTAAGTTACATATTGCAGCTTTCATTTGAACTAGAAACAAACAGAAAACTGGCCTCCCCCTTAAACTGTGAAGTTAAAAAACATATTACTGACAAAAATGGAAAAGATTTATAAAAACAGGGCACCCTGGCGGTTATGTGGTGTACAAATGTGATGTTGGTAGTCTCATAGTCGCAATATCCTGGGTTAAATCCCCCCCATCCAGGTGCCTGTGCATTATGTCATCTCTCTTCCCCGCCCATCACTTCCCTGTCTCTCTGCTTTCAGAAAAAAAATGAGAAATTAAGTAAATGTAACATCATGGCACATGAGAGAAGAGCAGAGGGAATCACCCCCCCTCCAACCACACCACTACCCTGTTAGTGAACTAACCCTCGCACTGAGATCTTAACTCAGTCATGGTGAGGTCGACAGATGTGTGTGTGAGTAGGGGGGGCTTTTAATCCATATTTCTATGCTGCTGAGTGCTCTCTCCGTGTTGAATGTCATTTTATCTGTCTTTTCCTGTCAGAAGATCACTAGCGACATGCCATTTTAAACGCTTCACGTCCGGTAGTGGAAAGGACAGATGTCGGACGGATGAGGGAAAGAATTAAATAGAAAAGGAAAAAAAACCTTTTGAAATTAAGAGCATCACAGTTCAAACAGTGGAAAGATGTCGAGAGGAACATCAGCCTTTTGGTCAAACATAATTTCATCAGCCAGCTTGTTACTCTGAGTTCACATTTATTTATTTTTTACCCCGAAGGTCACCTTGAAATAAAAATGGAATGACTAAAAGAAGAAAAAAGAAAACAACAAAGGGCACATTAAATATAAAAAATATATAATTAAAACACACAAACGCAAGGGAGGTGCATAAACCGATGCAGTTAGTTTAGCTGTTTAAAGACCCTGCTTAAGGACTGCTAAACAAGGCTACCACCACTGTCAGGTGACCAAAATGAGTAATGGCCTGCCCAAGGACAATTTCCTGCCTGCCTCGACATTTCTTAGAGTGATAATGCAATTGCTAAAACACAAATCCTACTGCATACCCCTTTAGCCCTACATGTCACGTAATGTTTGACAAAAAAACGAATTATCCAGTAATTTAGATGGAACTAGAAAAAGTGCTCCTCGGAGCACAGGTCTCCGCCAGGTCAGGTACGTTATTCTGGCCTCCTGGTGGCGCTATAATAGGCCAATGTGAAAAGGGTGCCAACCGTGCCATTTATTCTTGCATTGACACTGCATTCATGATTTGAGGCATTTTGTTCAAAAAATGTGTTTTGCTAAATTAGACCTGCTGGTGGTGCTATAACAGGCCAATGTGAGAAGGGTGGCATTTCTTCCTCGGCCTAGTGGGAATGTACGTGTGAAATTTCACGGAAATCCCAAGCTGTGTGTATACTTTGAGGATTTTTGTTCAAAACGGACCAATCCTGCAAACTTTGGAAGCTAACCTTAGGCAATGAGAATGGAATATGGGAATTTGGACAGATCCGTGTTGATCACATGACTATAGTGATACTGTGTACTGATTCGCATGACGTTTGGATAACATTTGTAGGAGTAATATTAAAAAATGGGTTTTGCACAAATCGGCCTCCTGGTGGCGCTATAACAGGCCCATGTGAAAGATTTGGGGCAGAGGTTCTGAATTGGCATCCAGGGAGTGTGTGTGCACAGTTTCGGAGCGACCGGGCCAACGGTGCCGGAGATTAGCTGGTGACAGACGGACACACACACACACACGGACACACGGACACACGGACGGACGGACAGACAAGGGGTAAAACATACTCTCTCGCCATGCCTTCGGCCTGGCGGAGACAATGATGATAGAACAAATTGTGTACGTGTGTGCGTGCGTATGGGAAGGAAATAGAAACAAATGGTACACATAACAGGCGTCCATCCCACAAGGGACAAAGAGGCAGGATTTCGAGATACAATTTCAGCCTCAACCCAACCCAAGTCTCACCAGGGGATGGAGGGCAGGTTACACTGTTCACTGATATACTGTAATAACTGTATATACCGTATCCCGTTTTAAAATGTGCTTAAAGGAGAATTCCGGACTAACCTTTTTCTTACCTTTATCTGATGTTATTATATCCTAGAACGAGTGATACAGTAGAACATTTTCATAACTCCATCGCGAGTCCACCGCAGCTAAAAACGTGAGCGGATGGTCCTTGCACTAAAATCGCATATTTGTATAGCTTTTTTTTTTTATATCTGACGTTCATAATGACAGAAACAAGCGTTTTTTCGAGCGATAAAAATACACGATTTAGCACAAGGACCATCTTTCACGTTTTAAGCTGCGGTGGACTTGGGACATTTTCTACTGTACCACTCGTTCTAGAATACAATAACATCAGATAAAGGTAAGAAAAAGGCTAGTCTGGAATTCTCCTTTAAGGGAGGACTGGCCGGCCGGCAGGCGGGTGGACCACGTCGTCACACTCATGTCACTGTGACTCAGCCAGAACCATGTAGGGAGTTCCCAATGCAGCAATGCCCAAATATGGATTGTGTTGTCTAACCTCGTCATGGTATCACGTGCAAACAAATCAGTCAGCTCCATATATGGGCACAAAAGGGGGGCATGCCCATATGTGGGCATACACTGATGACATCAGGGTTCTCCATATATAGGCATAAAGGACTGACACGATACAGATATCTCCATATATGGGCATATCGGTTGGGTCGGCGGTGCGACACGCAGCGGCCCGAACCTCTAGTGTATCTATATACTAGAGGTTTGGACGGCCCAAACTTCAAGCCATCTAATCGGTGTGTGTGTGTGTGTGTGTATGTGTGTGTGTGTGTGTGTGTGTGTGTGTGTGTGTGTGTGTGTGTGTGTGTGTGTGTGTGTGTGTGTGTGTGTGTGTGTGTGTGTCTCTCTCATGCTGCCTCCCGGCCGGTCCGCCCTCACGGATTGGCTTTCAGGAAGGTCAGAGAAGGAAAGATGACCCACCGTCACCCCCTTGTCATGGACTTCTTCCTTACAATGAAAGAAGGTACATTCTGTGTTTCTGTGACAGATTTTGTGACAGTGCCTCAGGAGCAGCTTCAGGTGCTGACATGTTCCTGGAGTTCTCGAGTGACTGAGAGAGAGTGCGTGCGTGAGTGCGTGTGTGCGTGCGTGCGTGAAAAAGCAAAAATGGCAGATCTAAACGCTCACAACGTACTGTATCACAAACGAGCTTGTAGATGGCTATTTTCACATTTTTTGTACGCCACCACTGTACAACGAAGTATAATACAGTGTGCCGGGGCGCCTGATGGAGGGGAAGGGAACTGGTTGGAATAACGTGTTCCTTCCACGCGCTACGTCCAACCAGGGAAACTCTCCCCTGTCAGGTGACAAGAAGGTCAGTTGGCTCTCATGCATTGAAGGAGGCATGAGCTCGGCCCTGGCCTCCCTAGGTTGGCAGAGGGAAGGTAGTGCCCAGGATTACATAGACAATTGGCACTGGGTGTAAAAAATAGGGTTACAAAATCTCGGGATAAAAATTAAAAAAAAAAAAAAAAAAATACAGTGTGAAGATTAACACATCGGGTGCCAAACACGGTCTGAACCGTGTTTGCGCAGAGTAGCGGTCCGGTGCCGAACACGGTCCAGACCGTGAAATATGTCTTTTTGTTTTTTTCGTTTTTCTCCACACGGGCGGGGCTAGAGCAGCTCTGGGAGTACCCATTGTGATCTTGAGAAGGATAGGCCAGATAGCTCACCGGAAACAAAAACATGGCTCCCATCCACTTCCTGTCTATTTCCTTCTTTAAAACACCTATATCTCCGAATCTGTTTCCGGTGGGGAAAACCGGTCATGCGCGATGCGCGATTCCCCCCATTGTAACTCGCGAGTGAAATGTTATCGTTCCAGGCTGTAGCCAGGGTCATCGCGCAACATGAATGGATGTTTTTTTTTACATGGATTTGCTCCTCGTGGAGTCTAGAGCTTTAAACAGCAAAGCGCAGTCAATGGGGAGAATGCTGGCACCCAACGTAAGTTGTTATGAAAAAATGCTGGCACCCAATGTGTTAACTGATCAATATTATTATAAAATTATAAAAGATTATAAAAAGTATAATAGAACGTGCTTCTCGATTATTCGGTTATAAATCGGATATGATTCTAAATATCAGTTTTATTTCAGTTAATCGCCCAGACCTACTAACTGTGTAATTTATCATTTAAGGGATAAGATGGGGTAGTAGTGTATATAGGTAAATCAGAAAGATAATATTATATAACTCCTTCACTTCAGGGAGTTAAATAGGGCTTTATGTTAAGAAAGGATAACAGAAAGCCTGTCAAACGCCATATATTATTTTTCTTGTAGCTTTTGGCTTCCTTAAAAAGAAATTGCCACAAATCTTTCTCCAGTACAATTTCATTTCATTTTATATTAATTTGTTAGCATTTAAAAACATATTAAAAACATTTAAAAGCTCTATATGAATTGAGTGAGAGTGATAGCAGTGGCAGCTGTCTGGGTCTGGGTTATTCTCTGCAACATCTGGTGTGTTTGCCACAATCAGCTCAAGTTAATAGAGGGTCGAAAAGAGGAAGTCATTAGGGCCATATCGAGGCTGACCATTAATGCTGGGGAGCAGAGGCAGGAAATGTCCCAGTACCCAGTCTCCCCTGTGTTATCTGATCCATGTCACGAAAATGGATCTCAATGTGATTTCAGAGTGCAGATAACGGACTGTGCAGTCTATGAAAAAAAAAAAAATAGTGCCATCGAGATGCGATCTTTGTTATGAGAGAAAGAAAGAAGACAGGCTGGACAGCATCCAGTTCCCAGGAAACAGAGCTTGCTAATACCATGGTAAAAGTTGGATGTGGTTTTGTCCCTAGAGATCACATGATTTAGCATAAAAGGGCCGTTCACACTGAGCACTAGAACTAGAACTATAAAAAATATAGTTTTAAAAATCTTTCTAAGTTAAGTGGATGGCAGAGTTCACACCAACCGTTAAAAAAATACAATGGTGAAAGACATACATTAGAGTCATTTAGTTATAGTTATTGTTATAGTTATAGTGAAAACTGGTGTTTTTATTATGAAACAACCAATTACCACACAATTTAGCAACACAATGGTATTAAAATCTAAACAATAATACTGCACATGCTTATGGTGTTTTTGTTAGGATAAACACAAATGTCAAGGTCAACTGTCACTGCCGATAGAAATACAAAAGTAGAGCCTGTGATGGTGGTGTGGATGGTGTAGTTTGTGGGGGGGGGGATTCTGCCAAAGGTCTGTCGAGACAGCTGCCTGAAAACTTTGCATATGCTTTGCATGCACCTTGAGACACACGTGAGCAGTTTAATGCTCCCCGTTCACTCTCTGGGCTTTTGGTGATTAGCAGCCCATACATCTGAACACCTGCAGTTTAATGAGGAAGAGATCTAGTGTCTCCGATTGCCTACCCCCCTACCCACACACACCATCTCTCACACACACACACACACACACACACACACACACCTACAGTATAAGCGCCTGGCTGCCGCTGACAACCACAAGCCTCCTCTGTTTTCCCCAGAAGTGAGGAGCATCGAGTGTAATGAGCAGCACTTATAAGTGATCGTTTTGGGCTTTGTTGCTAGAAGAATGTGGCCTATATATTCAAAACGGAGGTACTCCTAGAGGTAAGTGTTTGTGGGGAAATTAATACCAGAGCTAGGCCGAGGTTGTTTTTAAATCGAGCGACTGGCTAGCAAGCGAGTCCCAGTGGTTTCTCGACGTGTTCTCATAGCTCACTTTGGCAGTCATTTTGTTGTTGGGGAGGGAGTTGTTGCATGCTGCATGGTTTAGAACAAAAGGGAGGCACTTGTCCCATAATGTTTAATGGCAAGACCGAGGGCTGATGACAAGCCGGTGCATTTTCACTAAAATGTTTGCTGATGGCCCCATTAAAGCTAAAGCTAAGGACAGGTACTGTAAGCCATTCTATACCAAATAACATCTCCTCGCACGCATACCCCCCCACACACACACCCCCATACACCCCCCCCCCACACACACACACACACACAATATCCTTAAAGTTTAGCACTTGAGCTCAACATTTCAGTTTGAGAAATTATATTATATGTACTGTATGTCCTGAAGTAAAATACAGCGTATTTGACAGGTGACTGAGTGCTGATAATGTCCATTACCAGGACAGTAATACTACTGTCACGGATCAGCAACCTTGGTCAGTCCTTGAGGAGAAACACAGCAAAGAATATCGGCTTGCGACTGCATTTTTTCCCAGACTGACGCGTTTTCCCGAGACTAGATCCCCTGTGATCGCATTAGAGTACAATCAATTCCAATCTCAAGTTTCTAATGAAGCTTCCCATTGACCCATACAGGTCTATTAATGGCATGAATAACTTATCGATGGCCTGATATGGACGTGCGTGCTATTAGGTTATTATGGTCCGGTCAAGCTGTATCAGCAATATAAAAAGGCTAGCGGACGAGATTTCCCAGGATGTACTAAGCGCTACCAACTGTATGCTACTTGAGAAAGAAACGGAGAGAAAATAAATGTAGCACATCCAAAATTTCAAATCAATGGAGGACAAAGTACTCACATTACTTCATCAGAGCTATGATGAAGGCTCATAGCGGAAACGCATAAGCGTTCGTTTATTGGTGTGTGCCAATAAAAAAAGAAATGCGAGTACTTTGTCCTCCATTGATTTGAAATTTTGGATGTGCTACCTTTTTGGGATTTTTTCAATTGCTTTTGATGTGTATACTGGATTTTGGGTCTAGCACTCCACTGAGAAAACCCATTGTTGATGCACAACCTCTTTTTCTTATTTAGAAAATATATGTATTTGCAATGGGTCATGGCATAATTCACATAATGTCATTGTTAATACTTATGGGCATATTCTCCTTTCAAGGAATTTTATTGTGTGTGTGTGTTTCAAACTGCTAATAAAGTATTCAATCAATCAATGTTTTAGCTGCAGCATGTGTTGTGTGGTGCTGTTTGTTCCCACAAACCTAAAACTGCCTAAATACTGGAGTTAGTGGAACGTGCGCCCGTTCAGAGCGGGCCGATTGTGGAACTGCTTATCCAATCAACTTCACACTGTTGCTAGATGAAAAAGATATCTAAAATAAATATTAAATAAATACATTCGAGTGATGTGACTACAGTAAAATTATGAAATAAAAGAATGAAATCAAAGAAATCAAAAACATCAAATATTTAATTCCATACTGGCCACTCACCATATGCCGTCATGGTGCCCACGTAGGGTCCGTCCATGACACTCTGGTTCTCCTCAGCCAGGGCTTTGATGTAGCGCTTGCTGAGGTCCAGGATCTGGTGGCGAAGCACAGAGCTGCTCTCGTGGCTGGCCCGCTGCTGGATGGTGAAGTGCAGCAGCATCATACCCCAGATGAAGCCGAAGCTCACCAGGAAGAAGCCCAGCTTCTGGGACGACAGCTTCCACAGGAAGGGGGTTGCCATGGCCGCGGGTAAGAGTGAGAGATAGCAAGAGAAAGGAGAGAGGGGGGAGGGAGAGACTGAGGTCAGGAAGGAGGAGGATTGAGGGGGTGGTGGGATCAGGAAGGGAGGTGAGGCATGGTGGTGTCACTCTGTAGCAGCAACGAAGGAGGTTGGCGTCAGTGGCTGCAGTGGTGGAATCAGCGTTGGGCGCCTCTGCCTCACGGGCGCTGTTCCCGTCTCTGGCCCCTCATTATCTCTGAGGCGCATCACAGTGGGCCGGGTCCGCGGGTACGCCGCTGCATTCTGCTGGGCGAGAGAGAGAGAGACAGACAGAGAGAGAGGAGATAAGAGACACGGCGGTTGTTCAGCCAAGGCTGGCAGACCCTGATAGAATGCGAGTCCTCTGTGGTAATGTTGCGATTCGTTTGACCGATAAATGAATGATCCGACCTCGAAGCACCTGGTTTCAAATTAACACACTTCTTTCAAGCAAAATGGAGCTGGGAGGATTTTATTTGAATGGGACAAAGGCCTATGCAATGCTTTCAATTAAAACGGAGTACAATTGAGCAAGAAATTGTACAGCGATATATCTACTGTAAACACATGCAGCAAGCACTGAGCAAGCACGTTAGCTTTAGTTAAGACATGAAAGGCACTGAGACAGGAAGAGCTCAAAATATATACACTGCTGCAAAACACAGACAGAAAAGTATTAATCTTTATCCTTCAGTACCGGTGGGTGCTGCTCTGAGGTGCATCTGAGGACACAGAAGGAACTAGCCAAGCGTGGATGTGGGTACACAATGTATTTCACAAGCTGAATGAAATCTCTTAAACTAAGATGCCAATTTATAACCACAACACCTCGCACGGCACAGAGGTACACAAGTTGACTGTGTGTGTGTGTGTGTGTGTGTGTGTGTGTGTGTGTGTGTGTGTGTGTGTGTGTGTGTGTGTGTGTGTGTGTGTGTGTGTGTGTGTGTGTGTGTGTGTGTGTGTGTGTGTGTGTGTGACATACTGATATATCATCTTAACTGTGTAAATATTTCATCAGTAGAGTTGAATGTGAATAAACAGCACAAAATATCAAACACTGTACTTGGATACCAATTTCATAATTTACCTTAAATAGGCAACTATATCGCATTAATTTAAATGCATTACAATTTAATGCAGCATCGTTGTTCTTCTTTTTTTTTTACAATGCAATGCCTTAAAGCATTTTTTAAAGACAGTATTTTATAATTTGCCTTTATTTCATTCATTTTGCGTTTACTCGTTTTATTCTTCTGTGGTCCGACTCCTAATTGTAATTCATATGTGTATAACTGTTCTCTAACTTATTTGTTTTATTTATTGGCTCTGTGTGACACAGCCGAAATGCCAATATACTAGTGCTTATTTTGTGTCCAAATAGATTGGGAATTTAATCATAGATCTAATGAAAGTATGGCTGATTGAACTCACTTTAGACATAACTATACCACCTATTGTTTTGGGTTTTTTTCAGGCAAATTGAATTATCCAACAATGGAGAACATTTCTCTTTGGGCCTTTGTGAAGAATTTAGGCTTAACTCCAGTGTAAATGCCATCTTTGATCTGCGAGTACAAAAGGTGGCAAAACAACTGTAAATACTTTGCTTGACAATGGCTAAGCAAGCAAAGGCTAATGGCACACTACAGTATATGCAATATTTACATTGGCAAGACTTCTAAACTCTGTATGTCCTTAACTGAATTACTTTGTAAAAAAAAAAGAAAAAAAAAAAGAAAGAAAAGTGTACCTTCCCACTTTGAATTGAAGTTTAGATTTTTTTTCAGCAAATAGAAAATTGTGCTGTATGAATAAAATTGGACTTGACTGACTCTTTCCTTGTCTCCATAACCCAGACATGGTCGTCTGGGGGGCTTGTGTATACTCCAGGTCATGCACAGGCAGCAGGCTGTAAATTAGCCAGGACCGAATGTGTAGCACGCCAGCTGATAAGATCATCAGTTTGCAGGTATTTGTAATGGGTTAAAGGACAACATGTTAAAGCAAGATTATACCCATTAGCCTTCCTACACAATAGGCCATAACCTACATCCTCACAAATCCAACTTCCAGTCCTTGGCCACACACACACACACACACACACACACACACACACACACACACACACACACACACACACACACACACACACACACACACACACACACACACACACACACACACACACACACACACACACACACACACACACACACACACACACACACACACACACACACACACACACACACACAATTAATAATCAACCTTCGACTAATCATTAACTTTAGAAGTCTACCACTCAATGTTTTGTACCGTATTTGACAATTCAACCAAAGCAGTGCACGCTGATGGGTCTTTGATATATCAATGTGTAGTCTATGTTCAGCATGCGTGCGGAGGCGTCATCAGGCTCTCGTCTATCTTAACAAGCCAAAACACATCCCACGATCATAACATAACAGAAAACAGTGACGCTTTCCCTGTGACATGATTATTTTCATCCGTCCAGTGTGAATGCACATCAGGTGGACAACTACGAAGTATTGACTCATTATCTTACCTGCGTTACATCTACTGACATTTATACTTGAATGTTGTCAGACACCACACATAAATAAATATATAAACATTCCACATTTCCGTTGACAAGCTTGTTCTTGACAATCGTCGTCGAATGCCCTCTTATGGCTACAGAGGTACTGACCAGTTCTGATATTACATTATGCGTTTTGTGCATAATCTTCCATGCAAAGTAAATATTAAAGTAAACAATTATAGTATTTAAATTAAATACAAAAATCATGTAATTTCTGAGCTCAGTTGTCAGCCCACACACACACACACACTGTGACAAATGCACATTATATTTATTATATTTATCTGCTTGATCTATGGGTGTTATTATATACGTGTGATATGTAACATCTGATCTACTTATGCATGTTATTATATACGAGTGATATGTAACATGTTGGACACTGTAAGCAATATAAGCATTTCCTATTCACGTGGAAGGTAATGGGTCTGATCAGTGGGTGATTGAATGATTTGTGCCACCCGACGTTTCAAATAGAAGGTGTGGTACTGGGGGGAGGGGGAACAAACAAGCCTGTGTACCGGTGGGAACGGGTGGAATCGAGAGGAGATCTCCTGAGCGCCAGTGATACTAGTTTAAGATGTAAAGTGTTAACTAAACAGTAAGCTGCAGCCAATAACAAAGAAATAGCGAGCCCAGCGGAAGAGGAACGAGTCGTTGCTGCCGTGGGGTTATAATCGCGCTGGATTTATGAATGGACCGTCCGTCACCGAGAGGATTCTGACGGAGCCGCGGGTGAGATAAGTCCATATTTCTGTTCCTGAGGATTACAAATAATGGGGTACCCCGAACGTTAAAGTTACCTTCGGACCGCGACGAGCGGAAGATCGTTATCGTTTCATTTGGATATAAGGACTAATAGACTTACTCGAGAGCGTGGGAAAAAGAGGCCGTTTGGACAGTAGCGCGTGAACTGTTGTTATTGTTTGGAGCGTCGGTCTGCGGTGACGTTCACCCTTACGTCCGAGTAGTTTGTTTATTGTTTGCATTTGAATGAGATTGTGATCAGAAAGAGCTTGTGAAAGAACTATTGTTTTGTTCATCTGTTTGTTTATTTCTTTTGTTTATTAGGGAAAGAGTTAGGGACAGAAGTTTATTTAAAAGCCGAAGTGTATTATTTATTTACCATTTAATTAGTCAATTGTTTATTTTGTGGCTTTATTATTAAATTAATTTCAGTTAAAAACCTGTCGATCCCGTTGATTTTCCTTTAGTTAATAATTCTCCTTTCAAGGTAAAGGCCGATTGTTACCACACACACACACACACACACACACACACACACACACACACACACACACACACACACACACACACACACACACACACACACACACACACACACACACACACACACACACACACACACACACACACACACCAACTCTCTCCCTTTATCACTTGTGTAGCTAAACGGCTGTGAACCAGCATTGTCCCTCCACCTCCAGTGTTCTCATTCGTTCCTGTGCTGCTCTTCCGCCTCCTCAGCTGCAGCTAGATACCTGTTCAGCTGTAAGCAGGGGTGCTTCTACTGCAGTGCATCACTCACAAAACACCAGGCAGCGTCTGCGTTGTGCACACAGGAAGCCAGGGGCTGCTGGGAAGAGTTTATTTTTTACTCCCCTGTGGAAAGCAGCCGCTGGTGTTAAGGCCGATTCATACTTCGTCGCGCTCCAAAAATAGCCGACCTACAAGCTCACAACGCGTCGTGGATGCAATGTGTTGTGAGCTTGTAGGTCTGCTGTATTTGGCACATGACACTGATGACAGAGCATGAATTAGGCTTTATAGGCTGATGTTAAACTGACCTACAACCCTGTTATCCCCCTCTCTCTCTCACACACACACACACACACACACACACACGCACACGATGATTTGAAGATGTCCACTGACTATACTGATTAAGCCAAAAAAACTCACACGTCCAGTACCACATGTCATGTGTTGCATGTGTGCTAAAAATATGTATTTCTGTGGCCAAATCTAACAGCACATTAAAAACATTGGATTTGCCACCACCTACACCTACAACAATTCTCACCAAATTAAAACAAGAAATGACAAAGTCATAATATACCCGCTTGCGGCAGGCTTTTTTTGCCCCAATCTGCAGCACAAAATGTAAAAGTTGTCATTAAAATAAAATCTCAGCCATTCCAATGCAACAAAAATAACTCCACAGAGGTTCATTGGTTGGCTACCAATATAAAGTGTGTGTGTGTGTGTGTGTGTGTGTGTGTGTGTGTGTGTGTGTGTGTGTGTGTGTGTGTGTGTGTGTGTGTGTGTGTGTGTGTGTGTGTGTGTGTGTGTGTGTGTGTGTGTGTGTGTGTACAATATCAATAATAGTGAAAATAATTGATCTACAATCTCACAGATCTGCTATTTTCACCAGCTGATATAGTTACTTCATAATGTAGCCTACCCTTACCCAAGTCAAAACTACAGTGTTTCACTTAGAAATGTATGAACAACAAAAATGAAGACACACACACACACACCCAGGAGGACTGGTTGATAGTGTTGTCTGCATTGTTCCTGGACAAAAGACAGGTGGTGACCAGTTAGTATTCATTTATGTATGAAAGAAATAAACTATTATCACAATAAACTAAGTGAGTCCATTGAATACAGGTAGCCTAAGGGCAGTCATGTTAAAAACATCAACAGTGGTGGAAAAAGTACTGTAATGTTTTACTTAAGTAAAAGTATCAGTACTGCAATGTAACCCTAACCCTTTATAAAAGTGAAGCTCACAACTTGTCTTTTGATTTCACTGTTTGAAACAGGGCTTGAGTTGTAATGCATAACTGCAAGTTTGCCCTTTTCACTACTGGCTTACATGAGAGAAAAACCCAAATGGGTCCATTTGGTTTCATTAATGTCTTTTGTAAATAAAGTATTCAAAAAAACGTCATAATAAAAAATAGCAGATCTACAAGCTCACAAGGCGGCGATGCGTTGTGAGCTTGTAGATCTGCTTTTTTCTGATAAAATTCAGCTGATTTTAGCGTCATACCTTACATGAAAAATGTTGCTACAGTAACCTTGGTTATAGTGTTTATTCATTCATTTTTAAACAGGGCAGTCATGTTAAAAACATCAACAATGGTGGGAAAAGTACTCTTTACTTAAGTAAAAGTGTCAATACTGCAATGTAAAAGTCCTGAATTCAAAATTGAGTAAAAGTACAAAGGTATTGGTATCAAAATGTAATTAAAGTACCAAAAGTAAAACTACTAAAATGTTTGAAAGTATTCACACCACGACCACTGAACATGATCCACCAGACTAAAATCTTGACTGTGCAAATTTAGAAAAAATCTATAGTGCTCAAGCATTTGCAAACATACAGTAAGTAATAGAGGTACAATGTTACATTAATCTGCACCTGATCACCTGCAAATTGGCCTATTTGAAAGATCTATTTGTATCTCCATCACAATTAACTGGAGTACTTTCCTGCATAACCAGTCAAGAATACAGTTGACACTAAAGTTATTATTATTATTTAGCCTTTATAAAAGTGAAGCTCACAACTTGTCTTTTAATTTCATGCAAGTTTGCCCTTTTCACTACTGGCTTACATGAACAAAATACCCAAATGGGTCCATTTGGTTTCATTAATGTCTTTTCTAATTAAAGTATTCAATAAAAAAATCAAAAATAGCAGATCTACAAGCACACAAGGCGGCGACGCTTGTAGATCTGCTATATTAATGAAACATGTTTTGTGTTACGCTGATTTTAGCATCAATTTTGATGCTAAAATCATCATCAATCTTGGAATGGTTTGCAACATTTTAATCACAAGGCCCGTACCTTTAAAATGGTATATAGATTGACTATGTAGGTGACACACACGCTAGTGTAACACACACACACACACACACACACACACACACACACACACACACACACACACACACACACACACACACACACACACACACACACACACACACACACACACACACACACACACACACACACACACACACACACACACACACACACACCCCTCACGTACTAGTGTTGCCATGTACACTAATTATAAGCGACCTCGTTTTCTGTAAAGTTGCTTGTAAATATAGGTAGTTGCTTTTTATTTGTTATTATTTTGTTGTGAGCTTGTAGATCGGCTATTTCCAAATCGTCTATTTTCAAATAGCCGATGCATATAGGTTTAAAGTGCTCAAGTATTATGTTGAGAAAATATAAAGTCATTACAGCACCATAACATGGTTAATACATTTTTTTTTGGGATGTACAATACATGAAAATTACAAGAGTAATAACGCGACTTGCGTCGATAACTAATGGGGAGCGGACATTAGCGCGCTTGGCTAAAAACAGTTAGTTAGTAACATCATACAAGCTAACTATTAGCCAAATTCGGCTAGCGCTCGGAGGAATCCATAGTCCCATAGCTTGGGAGGACGAGGCCGCCCGTTCAGAGTATGGGAAAGTATCCCATTGGCTTAAACGACAGCCAATGACGCAAATCTGTCGAATGCAAATGAAAGTGTCGAATGCAAATCTGTAATCTGTCGAATGATGAGTAGTAGGTCTGCCTCTTGTTAGACCCGCAGCTTTCAGCAAGCGGGTAAAAATAACTCGTAAATAATGATTTAGGTACAATACTGTGCTGCTCTAGCAGTTTCACACACTTGTTCCGTTTTTCAAAGCTGCCATTGCTCAGTCTGGATTTAACACATGAATTAGTTGTTTCTAATTTGGTATTAGAAACATAGTATGCTGCTTTTTCTGCCACAGCTGATATGTGCCACTACTAGTGATGGCTGAACGAACCACCCTACTCGGTCCAGAGCCACAGGGCAAATCGATATTCACGTTAACTTTATCCTGTTGGATTTAGGTATGAAATATCCAATGTTGCTAGCTGCAACAAAATCTATAATGAACTTCAATACAAGCAGCGCGTTAAGGAGAAAATGCGGGTTTGTATTTCTACCTATAAACCACAGGTAGGTTATACTTTCATGTTTAATGGCTTGGCTTTTAAAAAATAAGCTCAAGTTTCAGAAGCTTTGCTCTTAAACTGTAGTTTATAGAGATTAGGAAACCACAAGGCATTTCCAGAAAGACAGATGATGATAAATATTTGAATGCTGTTCACCTTGTCTTTAATGAGACATTTGGCTTCGTTTGCTGCATTCGGGGACTGAAGTCAGTTGCACAACATGCATGTTACAGATGCTGTGTCAAAGACTCGGTGTCAAACAATACGTTTTGTATAAATATTAAATCATGTGACGGTTAACCATGAATAACCATGAACACTCTAAATGTACACTTAAATATGCAGAGAGATCATGTTTAAAATTGTGATGGTGTCCCTTTAATCTTTGCAGTTACTTTCCTATATATTAATCACACGTGCATATCCACACATACACACACACTCACATGTAAACACACACACGCGCGCGCGCGAGCACACACGCACAGACCAGTGTATGGGGGGCAGTGGTTACCTCCAGCCAGGAAGCTTGTGTTTCCAACACATACCGCACTGTGACAAACTGCAGGTGAGTGAGGAGAGAGGACAGTTGAGAGAGTAGTGGAGAAGATTTTTACCAAACCTAATCCTTCACTCAATATCATCCCATTGTCTTTTGGCATCACCTACATGGTCCAACTAAAGTGTGCTGGTCCATACAACTGCAGCCGTTAAATGTGTGAAATGTGCTGGTTGCTTACTGATTTTCAGGTGGCAGCAAAAACTGGCAGCGTGGGCAGTAACACGACATTGAATTGGCAACGCATTTGCAACGTCTTGTTTAGGGCTGCAACTATCAATTATTTACTTGGCGATTATTCTATCGATTACTTTTTCCATTAATCGAATATTCCGTATGGAGCAATGAATAGACACAAACACACAATAGATTGTTCTAAATCACTACATTAATTAGTTAGATTAACCCATTTAGTGGCCAATGTACAAGCTTAAGGCCAAACCGCACCAATGCAACAAAACAGTTTTAAGGTCAACCGCACCAATGCTCCTTGCAACTGCCATTGGGGATAATGGTTGCAAGTACTTGCACGTAGTTGCATGGCGAATCATTGGTGTGGAGCGGCCTTTAACATTGCGTTATGACACTGTCATAGTGAGCTTGTAGATCTGCTATTCTCGCTATTTGTAAAACATTTAGAGAAAAAAGCTACATTAAAATAGTTGCACCCAAAATTTATATATTTTTAAGAAATCGATTATTTTATAATCAATTCAATCAATTTGTTTGATTAACTGTTGCACCCCTAGTAAGTCTTGTTGGCAGGACATAAGACTTGTTATGACAGTAGGCTATTCCTGGGAATGTTGGAAAACAACGATGCCTGGGGAACCAAAAAACTCTCCCTTTTGCATCATAACCAGTATTGTTGCGTGGAAGCCAACAAAGCATTTCTGTGAAGATAGATCGCACCACCACAGGAAATGACATGAGGAAATGGTAGCTTGCTTGTGTCGTGGTCTGATTTTAACAAGACAACAGCAGAAGCAGAACCCATTCTCACTGTTTGACATGTAGTGCAGATATCAGGCGGCCATCAGGTAGTTTCCCAAACTAACCACTGCATTTACATGCAATTACTTTAATTGAAACCACACCTTGTTGTGTTGAACTAAGTGTGGGAGGAATGCAATCTTCCTTTAATTGTTTAGCAGAAATTTGATTCAATTTGAATTTCTCATCCGAATAATTACTAAGGACAGATGTTGCACCAGGTAATGCACATCCGTACTGTAGGCCCACTTGACAAACAAGCCTGGACTACAACAAGTCTATCCTGTGAGTGTCAAAAATGTGAGCTTTCATATTTCTAGAAGTCTGGGGAAATTAGCCGCATGACTGAATATTTGTTTCTAAACAATGTTGTGAATGTTTCAATAGGATAAAAAATCTTCCTCCCAAAAAAAGCTCTGCTGGTGTCAAGTATTGCTCAAACTGGGCCATAGCAGTGCTAGAGTAAGGGTAAACATTTTATAATATCTACCCAGCTATAGAAATACTATTAACACCCAACAAGTTAAACAGTCAACTACAGATTCACTGGCTGACAATTGGTTAAAAAAAATTTAAAAAGAGAAAAAGATTACTTAACATTCACTATAATGGCTTTCCTCAATATCACTAAAGACTAAGCTTCAAACCTCCCAAAACAAACTAATTTGACTACTTCTCGGACTGGGGCCCATGTCCCATTTGCTAGCCTAGGATGGCTTAGGGTAGAAGTCAGACAGGGTTAAGCAATTGAAAATGGGATTGGCATTCAAAATACCCACATATCTGACAAATTACCACAAAAAAGTGAGCGACACCCACAGCCACAATACCAGAGGGAGCGACAACAACGCCCACCTTTAAAACAAACATGGGTAAATTCTCCTTCTACAGCACTGCCACCCAAGTGTGGAATGCCCTGATCCCATCCCTTAAAAATGGCTTCCTTTAAAACAGGCCTGAAAATCAGTCTTTCAGGAGGCCAAAGGAGGAGGTAATTATCACTTCTTCCTTAGACAGATGATCACCCCCCGCCCCTTTTTCCCCCTACTCTGTACATATAGTGTTTTATATGTGTGATATTGAATTATGGCGTTATTGTTGATGTTATGTAAGTTATGTTGATGAATTGAATACATAGGACCCCAATGGCAACAAGACCGCAAGGACTTTTTTGGTGTCATCCTTTTGGACCAATTGTTTGACTGTACTCGTGCTGTTTTGCATTTCTGTCTAATAAACAAGAACAGGAGACCTGGCCTGCCAGACTCCTAGTGGTTGAAATCTGAATGGCTGGGTAGGAAAAGAGGGACAGACAGACCGACCAACCCTTCTTGCAGCATGATTACGTCATCAATGTGAGAAACACCTTCCTTATCTCCCACTCCTATCAGCATGATAGAACAAATGACTGTACCTAGTGTTGTTGGGTTAAGACATGAAGCAAGACATGACAAATAGTATTAGTGTAGTTCGCTTCCCAGCGAGCCCACTAATTACATTATGGTCACCTCCCGATGGTCCTTTTCAAAACACCCTATTAGGCCTAAACCAAAGATGAAAACAACAAATCAGGAAGGAATTACAGATTGGCAGTTAGACCTGCAAACCTAAGCCTCTGTGTTGAGCCGATAATGTAACAGCACAAAACAAAGACTTTGCAAAAAGAGGAAATGAAACGAAAGTTAATTTAGAAAGCCAGTTTGTACCCGTATTTATATGTAGCCGTTAAGACTGTTGAATTAAAAAAAATATATATATAAATATATATATATGAAGATCTTTTTAATGGATTAACACCACAGCTGGAGAGTGGCTTTGCCTTATATTTGCTGAAGCAGGTGGCTACAGAGAGAGCAAGTTCAACTAAGGCAATGTCTTTCTGCCAAAATAAATGCAAAGTGCAAAAGTATTCAAGTTGTTTTCATAGTTAAGGAAAACACAAGAGCTACTCCCTGCAATACATACAAATTAGGAGGATAATGATATTTATTTTAAAGGATACCGTTGTTGTTAAATCTTAAGTGCTCATAAGTTGACGAGCACATGCCTAACCTGAAAAACCAACAGTCGGTATCTGGCAATCGCCCAGCCCGACTTTGAATTCCAAGTGTCAAGTTAGGCTGCTGTTTTAAATGTATCAACATAACGGTAATTTATTGCTTGATACATATCCTGCTCGGGAATGTAACACTCTGTGGGAGGAGTACTATTAATAAAGTCACAGCTAAAGCCTAGCTCACAACTGCTGTGCTGTGGTCTGAATGACAATGTTATGACTAGAAAGCAGAACAATCAAAAAAATCTCACATTACAAGTAAATGGGAGATTGATGTAGGGAACACCGTGGATTCTTGAGAAATCATACCCGTAGCACAAGCTAGTGATTTGTGGGACTTGGCTTATCAAAACATAACAGTTCCACAAAGCAGAGTGGAGATAGATATCAGATTATAATAAAAAACAGTAATGTCTTTATTTTCAGGCTTGCTTCAAAGATTGATTGAAACAAACTTTGGAAAGGAAAACACATTTGGCCAAAAACCATCACATATTTGCAAATAATGCGATACGAGAGAGGCCCAGAGCACACAAAATATTAAATAGCTCTATAATTCTTACTGACACCCTGAGGCAATCGACACACAACTAAATAAATGCCTCTGGCACATTCATTTGGAAAAAAATAAAACAATATCCAATAACCAATCAAAGCCAAAAGAAAGAAAGAGAGAAAGATAGAGAGGAAAAAATGGGCTCTCTCTCATCTGCATTCAAGCGTTGATGCTGTAAATGAGGCTAAGTGCGGGGGGGGATTCAGCAGCCTTGCCTTTGAAATGTGTCCTTCTCCTGCTCTCTCAAAGCAACGTTAACCAGGTCAGGACCACAACAAGCCTTGATGGCCAGCATTGGCCACAGCACTTTGTAGCGTGTGGGTGCAAGAAGAGAGCCAATGTACCAGCAGCTAGGCTGTTATATGACGCACCAGCCAGCTCTCTGTCAAATCTTTATGTATTCATTGGCATAATTTCTTTTATACCTTTGCAGCTGACCATGTGTAGAAAACAAACAAACAAACAAAAGCTCTGGAGTGACAAATAGGGGGGAAAGAAAATATGAGTCCGTCAAGGACATGGGGCTGAGGATGCCAAGAGAAGAGCATCTACCTTTTGCTTGGCTCTCACAAAAGGCAGAGCCACAGTACAAAAGCCTCTTTTCATCTATCGGACTCATAATAAATAGGTCAGATACGCCTGCAGGAGCAGATTCCAGCGAAGCTGAAATCTCAAGACAGCACATTGGCCCCCCCCGCCCCACCCCCCACAAACACTGGGAATATGCTGTTCTATTACTCACATAAGAACGGATTAATATATAAATCCTTTTTAACAATCCTGCCGCAGTTGGTTTCAAGGAAAGAAAAGGGTAGAAGGCAACATTCCCTTATATTTCTTCTACCTTCTGTTCCCTCTGGCTCAACTCAACTTTTCTAAGGTTTCAGTAGAGAGGGAAACCCTCTTCACTCCACCCAACAACACAAGCTGTGTAAATTAAGTTAATGAGGCAAGCTGTAGGCGGTGGCATTCTGCAATCTGCAGCGTTAGATAACATCAACAAAATCTGCAGTATCGATAACTTTGACAAAACCTGCAGCATCGATAATATCAACGCTTTCTCCTTGCTCAGGACTCTGTTGGAGGTGTGTGGGGGGGAAACAAGCAAGCAGACAGTGCTCAAGGTGTGAGTGAGTGAGTGAGTGAGTGAGTGAGAGAGAGAGAGAGAGAGAGAGAGAGAGAGAGAGAGAGAGAGAGAGAGAGAGAAGGATTATGCACAGCAGCTCACTGTGGCATGTCTAGTACTGCTCGCAGGTTTTCCTGTGTGGTATATGACGGAACTTCCTGTGCCATTCCTTCATTGACATCTTACAATTACGTCAACTTGAACAAAATGTTCTTTGGCTACCAGTACAAAACAATGGTGTTGGTGGCCTACAAGGCAACCAAACCTACACCCCTCCTTGTTCAAGCCTACCCTAAACACCCTCCCTCAACGCTCCACACATCCTAGACTCTTCTCTCTCCTGGCTCCCAAACTGTGGGATAAACTCCCCCTTGCACACTGCAGAGTGCAGACACACTCTTTTCCACCACTGCAATCTGAAGACTCACCTATTCAGACTCCACTTCACCCCCTACCTTTCCTTGCATCCCTTCTTGTCACCTTTGATAGATGCTATTTCTTCCTATGCTGGTTACTTATTATGATGACCACAAATCAGATATATTTGCAGAATATTTGCAGATAGCATGTTGTTTAGACAGATGCTAGTTTTGATGTTTACCTGGTATCCTAAGTTTCTCTGAGACACTACATTGTTGTTCTCTTTGCAATGTTTAGGTGACTATTTACCTTTGTTGACTACGGTTCATGCTTACTCTGTTTACTCTAATCTCCCACTTGTAAGTCACTCTGGAATGGATAAACATAGACCTGCTAAATGCCTACATTGTAAATTGTTGTAACATAATTTCGGTCAAAACTGATCATAGAGTCTTACAAGTCGCTCCCCTCGCAACTGCAGGCTTTCCAAACAGGGGCTGGGAAGGAGAGACTGCTGCATGTCCCCCCTAATCTTTGGAGAATTGGTCACTGCGGAGATTCACCACAGTGAACTGTACCTCCATTTCAGACAGCTTCTGGCTTTTAATTCAGTAACTTAATTTGTCTGGCAGCGTGCCTACTGCCTCGATCATCACTACCGGCCCAATGAAACCTTATGTGACAGGTAGCAGCTTAGGCTGCAGAATATGTTATGATCCTTTGCTACTTGATATGATAGCAGAACTACCTGCTTTTTTTGCAGAATAACAGAATAGCCGGGAAACAAAACTCTGTTTATGTTTAGTGAAGTGAGTGAAGAAATAAACCATTCTATCATTGATACTTACTGCTGTTTTTTTTGTTTTTGTTTAAAGAATACTACATAATTCAATACTTTATTCTAGAAGAGCATTGTATGTATGATCCCTGAATGTCCATCCGTGGATATTATCGCAGAACAGTACACCGATCAGCGCCACATTTCTTGTGCCCGGTGCCAGTAATCCAAGGAAGTCAATTCCTGAATTAATTTAACATTTTATGATTTTAAAAAAAACATATTTTTCACATTTTGTGAATTAATAATAATAATCTCAGAGACACCTTCCCTCCATAGTTGGGCAAGGCCGACCTCATCAATAAGACGTCATTGATTTACAGGGAAGAGTCAAGAAAGACACTCCGTAAACTGGAGGTACTTGTAGAGGAGAGGCAGACTTAATGTATCACAGGCCCTGACATGGGAATCTAACCCACGAACATTGGTGGCTATTAGGATGCCGCGTGAAATATCCACTCCTGCCAATCGCCCTAACCAGCCATCTGTACTCTTCTTGAATGTCTATTTGGCTCCATCTCCACATTTACACCATCAATCATGAAGTCTATCTCTCAGTCAATGTCAACGGAGCTGCTCCAGGCTATGTGTGACATTGGCAAATGATAACCTTGTTTTTCCCCATTTCCAGCCATGGGTAGGGAAATGGGTTTACTTGTTTACTTGCCAAAGGGAATGATAACCGACAGGATTATGGTAAAGAAACAAGTATTTATTTTGGAACAATGATGGCACTATGCCAGGTCAACATAATCATCCCACGTTGAGCCGTTCAATAGCTTTCGATTTACACCACTGTCCTCCTAATAAGAAAATTCAGCCCTATAGTGGCCCAGCATCCCCGTCGACCAAGAACAGATGGCCGAGCGAGGGTAGGCGCTCCATTTACCTTTGGAGCTGCGATTGGAGCTCAAAATAACGCACATTTCAATGATGTTGGGCGAATATTCCATAAGGTAGCCTCAAAGCCATTTGACCTACTACTATATTAATTCCACTGCATAACTCTGGGTCTAAAAGAGAAGGGGAGCGTTCTGCTGAACCGAAATAACATTCACTAAGAGTCTGTTGCATAACCAAAGATGGGAAAAGTGTGGAATATGTTCTAGATGTGACCGTGGCTATCAATTATGGATCAACCATGGAAAGGTATCTATTTTTTCCCCTGAATGGGAACAGAACAGGTTCCGAACAGCCTTTAATCTAACTTTTTTTTAAAACCCCACAGTTTGGTGACAAGAGCGCTTTCAAGAGCAAACTGTGGCGTGGCGTTCCCCCAGTCCCCACACAGAGTATAATGAAGACAAGTCATCCGAATGAGGATGAATGCTCTTTGCAGTGGTCTGCAATCAGTGTCTAGCGACAACACTAGATAAAACCCATAAAGCAATATATCAGATATTTCTTAGAATTGCCCAAAAAATATAGATTTTGGACACACTGTATCAGAGAAAATATATTCTGGGTGGCCAAATCTTTTATTACATTGAAATTCCACATAATTATGTACATATAGTACATATTGAGTATTTTCTGTATTTTCTTTCTCTTTTTCGCACAAATTCATGAGAAAAACACATCATCAAGTGAATCCCACTATTTAGTTGGTCACTATAGATCAGTGGTTCTCAAAGAGGAGTACCCAGCTAAATGTGTTAATATAGCATCAAAATCAGTTTAACCACTTTAACCCTACATATACAGTACATCGGCTATTTGAAAATAGCTGATCTACGAGCTAGATCTTCTATTTTCAAAACAACTCTTGAAAAATCTTTTAAATAAATAAATAAATAAATAATTGTGAACCATCTTAACAGCATCTTGAATGGGGGTCACTGGCAGACATTTTGTTTAGATGGGGGTCTGCGGCCAAATACAATACGGAAAAAAAATGATTGACATGAAAACGTTTGAGAACCAATGTTATACATGTGGTGACTGTACACGTACAGTATGGTATTAGTGTGCACGGTGTAACTCCCCCCTGTAACCAGGCTCATGGAGACGTGACATTATCGACACTATGGCCCCAGCAACCATGGAGACCGCTGTGACTCTGCATCTTAATGGGCTCCTTTGCACAAGCCCCGCCTCTTAATTATTCATTAACCCATTTTGACCGGGAAAGAATCTGTGTAAATTTAAGATTTCTTTGGCTATTCAAAAATAGCAGATATACAAGCTCATAGCGCGGCACTGAGTGCCGCACTACAAGCTTGTAGATCTGCTATTTTGTGAAAAATCGTGAAAATATGTGGAAATCTTTAAATATATATATATATGTATATATATATATATATATATATATATTTTATTTTTTTTAATTGAACATTTGTAACTCAAATCTTTGCTTCTGGGGATTCTACAAATGTACAAAAGGTTTTCTGAAACACTTATGTTGCTATAATATCAGTGGAACTTTTTCATGTCAAGGAGCCCCAAAATAATATGTATTTGGCTGCGGACCCCCATCTCAAAATATTTTTGTTCCAGGGACCCCCAGAAGCAAAGATTTGAGTAAAAAAAAATAAGTGCTTTAAAAATATATATATATTCAAAGATTTGCAAACATTTTCAAGATTTAAAAAAAAATAGCCAAAGTATAAAACAATGGCTATAGCTACAATCTGAATTGACACAGATGCGTTCCCGGTCTTGATGGGTTAAGCAAAGCAGCCTAACAGGCTGACGAGCAGTCCACTGTGAGGCCAGCTGGTGACAGAGATATCAAGAGGTAAGGTGATCATCGGGGACAGGATTTCCCACAAGAGAATTAGGCCTAATGTAATTTTATCCAAAGTGTGAGTGTTGCCGTGATCTGTGTTCTCTCATCACCTTCCAATGGTGTGTGTCTCCACAGACTCCGAGGCATTGATAGGTGCCATTGATAGGTCCCGCATTATGCAGGGATACCAGGTTTCTGCATGGCTTTCTTTTAAAGCCCCCCAGCAGTATGGATTAATCAATTGCTACTTTTACACAAATAAATTAGATTTTTACTGCATGACTATATATATATATATATATATATATATATATATATATATATATAGGAGACAGAGGTGTTTAGGATATGGTATGTCTGTGTGTGTGTGTGTGTGTGTGTGTGTGTGTGTGTGTGTGTGTGTGTGTGTGTGTGTGTGTGTGTGTGTGTGTGTGTGTGTGTGTGTGTGTGTGTGTGTGTGTGTGTGTGTGTGTGTGTGTGCGACAGCGTGCACATGTTTGTGTGTCTGTCTGTGTGTGTGTGCGTGCGACTGCGTGCACATGTTTGTGTGTCTGTCTGTCTGTCTGTCGGGGGCTAATCTCCGTCGCAATCAGCACCATGACATACAAATATTTCCAGCATAAGCTAAGATACAACTTCAAAGCCAAAAAAAAAATCACATCTACCTGTGACCTGGTGTCTGTCTGTCACTTTGCCAAAAGTTCTGTGAATCACTGGGAGGGAGCACAGCACAATAAAAAGTTCAAATAGATCAGTAGATACTCATTCGTACACTTTGCGCCAGAAGGTGGGCAACTCATTCGTGAAGCATGAATGTGCTGTAGTGTTGGTTGGAATGAAAATCTTGGCCCTCCGTGGCACAGGATCAGAACCCACAAAGCAATCACAAAGTCAACAACATTATTGAGCAGAGGAAGTTCTAACAGTGGGCCTCTCTTCCAGCAAGCCAGCTTATTGAGAGGAATGAGGCATGGAAAACTGCCTTTCATGTGGTGCCGTTTCAATCCAACAATACAATTAGGACTATGTACCTCACGGAAGCACCAAACAAAGAAGTTTAATGGTGCCTTTTGCAATCTCTATTGTTTGGAGAGATTAGCACTTTATAGCCAAAGACAGCCACCTATGTCACTCCCTCTTTCCTGTTTCACAAGACAAAACAAATGTGAAATGTATGAAGAAGAGACAAGAAGAGTTAATGCACAGATTTTCTGTGGTTTCAATTATTCACGAGAACACAGAGCACACGCTTGCATGTAAATAATGTGTAAATAAATAATTAAGTTATCTCTAAAGCCATTTTCAAAACAATGCATGCCGGAAGAGATACGCCAGAATCCTATTACGGAACTTTAAGCTTTGTTTTGAAAATGAAAACATTTACTGTAAAAACTTTAAAGCTTTCATACACAGGAAAAATTCAATGTGTTTCAGATACAGTAGGAAATAAAAAGACAAAACACAGACGAATATCGACTGTCAGGCAGAAACCCTACAGTATGTCCATATTTATGTTTTTTTATACTTTACTGTCAGACAAAAGTAATGAAAATAGTTGATCTACAAGCTCACAACACGCCCGATGCATTGTGAGCTTGTAGATCTGCTATTCTTTATATTTTGGGAAGTTTTTAAACAAATGACAAAAACTAAAAACTAAATAGGGATGCCAGCAGGTTTAAAGTCTTCCGTCGGTTTTATAAATATTTAATCAATGAAAAGTATAAACAAGAGATTAAATAATAACTACATTGTATCCATTGCACAGGTTCCTTTTTGCATTCCCTTAAAAGAAACCGTTTTGGACAAGGTTTCCACCCAACTGCAACAATATGCAAAATAAAACATTTGCACATAAATTCCATATTTAATTCTATACAAAGAGAGTGTTACGACCCTCTAACAACACAGATCCCCGATCCCTACAGCTACATCCGTAACAGAGAGTAAAGAAAAAACTAAAGCTGTGTGTGTCCCCTCCTCCCTTGACTGACAGGAATATCAGTCATTGATCCAGAACAGAGAAATCTACCTGCGGGAGAATCCTGGATCCTGTGAAGTTGACCTCCATAGACGAGGTCAGGCAGAAAGATTGCAAGCCGCTGGTCAACTTGTAACCTAAACCTGACAGAAAACTTGACACTTGCTTTTTTTCTCTGTTTTTCCCCCCTTTCAGTGAACTCTGATCGTCCTCACAAAAGGAATCGGGTCAGCATTTTAATTCCCTCCCCGATAGGAGGTGAAAAAAATTAGAAAACATGCTGAATTTTACACCGACTCCACAGAATATGAAGCCAACCCGCACAACAGGAGTTGTGACCTGAAAACACCTTCATATTGTTCTTTATTTCTTTGTGCTTTTTCCTTACTCAAAAGCACTCCACCAACTCTTTGGATGGAAATAGGTTTTTGGGAGGGAACGAACACATTGCCTCAAAATCTCCCTCAGATAGAAAAGGCAATGCAGTACCTCTTGCAGTGATTAAGGAGGACTGCTGCAATGTGTTATCACTAGGTTGAGGACAGTGGGTTCCAGACTGTCTACCTGTGTCCCTTTTATCCCACTATATGGAGATCTCTGTATCTGTCAGTCCATGTCCCTTTCATGCCCATATATCCCTGATGTCATCAGTATCCGCCTATATATTGGTATGCCCATATATGGGCATATCAGTTGGATCGGCGGTTCTGGACAACAGGATACATGGATGGCCAAGTCCTAATGTGCAATTAGTGAAACAGTGTGAAAGGAGCCCCCCTCCCCACACTAGTGCTGTTTCCTAAACAATTGACACAAATTATGTAAAATTATGTTTTAGTAATTATTGTTCCGCTGTTCTGCATACAGCCACATAGGTGAAGAAAGGCTTTAACCTTTGCTTTTATGAAATATTAGGGTTTTATGGAAGATGCTTTTGAACATAATGCTAGTCTGACCACTTCAAATGCACTTATCTTAAAACAATAACCGAAAATAGGCTATTTTCGCTGTGCAACATGCTTCCATAGAAGACATGCTGGCTTCTATGGAATCCAAACGACTGAAATCAGTCCGGCGACTGAGAACTTGAATCCATGTGGATATCTATGCCTATATATGGACATATCGGTCGGATCGGCGGTTCTGGACAACCGCACTCCCTTGAGTCCTTGCCGATGTGCACGCCGTGTTTGAAGTCGGTCGGTCCCGTACATGCACATGACCATATATGGGCATAGCAGTCAGATCTATGGCTCTGGACACAACCGGATCTCCATATATGCCTATATATGGGCGTATTGGGTTTGTTTATGGTTATCTGAGTAAGAGTGGCCATGGCCCACCCACCTCCCATTAGCCAATTGTAATATAGTATATACTGTATACTTTGACTGACCCTTCACCACTCCCTGCACATACACAGATGTACATAGTGCATACGTGTGTGCACAGACACACAAGCACAAGCTCGTACCACACAGTCTCGCAAAATTGTTTCTTGTGCTTGAGATGAAAGAATTTGCTATATCAGAATTGCTATATCAATCAAACCAGCTGGACCTGCTCCTGGCCTTTACAGTAATAACACAATTTCAATTTCAATTCAATTTCAATCAAAAAGCCTACTCTCGATTCAGGCATATTAGCTAACTATAGACGTATATCAAACCTTCCATTTCTCTCTAAGATCCTTGAGAAAGCAGCCACCAAGCAGTTATGTGACTTTTTCAGGATTCAGAGCACACCATAGCACTGAGATGGCATTAGTGAAAGTTACAAATGACCTCTTGCCTGCATCAGATAACAACCTCCTCTCTGTACTGGTTTTTATCATAAAAGCTTTTTATCATAAAAGCCTGTTAAGCTTCTGTATAAACACTGTACCCTGGGCCTTACTGTGTCACAGTATTTTGAACTTTGTCAATAGACTAATAGCCTTTGACAATATCCTATGAAGACTAATAAATGGAACTGAAAGAAATTACCATGGCATTTACGGTCTTAATTTATAGAAATATCACCATCTATAACTCCTCTGTTTAATTGTATTCTAATTTTCAACAAGCTATTCTCCCAAAGATTACTTATGATCGACCTACTATAGTAAAGTGTGTGTGTGTGTGTGTGTGTGTGTGTGTGTGTGTGTGTGTGTGTGTGTGTGTGTGTGTGTGTGTGTGTGTGTGTGTGTGTGTGTGTGTGTGTGTGTGTGTTCCTATGCTGACACAATGTCCCGGTGAACTATCCTCCATTCAGGACATATTATGTCCTTGAAGGAGGGAATCTCACATTCACTGATGCACTAGGCTCTATGCACGACCCTCTGCAGTGCTTTGCGGTTGAACGCAGTACAGCAGAGTCCTGCAACGGGCCGGGTACCCGCGGATACCCGACGGGTACCCGCGTTTGACGGGTGAAAACGGGTGAAAATTTTACTTTGATAAGATCACGGGTACGGGGACGGGCGGTACTGAACTAATCGCGGGCGGTTATCATTTTATTGTGAAAATCAGAGAGCACTGTTTCCGCCCAAACAACGTAACTTGTGTAACTTAACAGCACAATTGCATGGAGCATGCTGGTCAGTTATCTTAACTCACAAAAACACATTGAACATCCTGTTAAACCTTCAAATTAAAAGTATCTGATGACGTAAACAACGACACATGTGTGCTGCGTAGATGCGCGTTCGCGCGTGGCTTAAGCTCGCTCCTCCGTCTTCACTTGATTTCTGTACAAACCTGACCACTGAATGTAGCGCTGTTGTTGAAGGCTGCTATCTTTTTCAACACACTTTTCAATAGGATTTACATTTTACACGGGTAAACGGGCGGACAACGGGTCGTTTATTTGACGGGCGGGGCGGGTCTGGTTCGTATTTTGAAATTATCACGGGTGACGGGTCGGTCTACGGATCTGAGTATTGACGGGCGGGGCGGGCGCGGGTTCTCAAAATTGGACCCGTGCAGGACTCTGCAGTACAGCTCCCGGACCCATACCAGGCGGTGATGCAACCGGTCAGGATGTGCTCAGTGGTACCTCTGTAAAAAAAGGACCACCGACTTTGGGCCACATGCCAAACTTATTCAGTCACCCGAGGTGAAACTTACACAAATGTAGCTGGTGCGACAGACCGCTGATCTAAGAGTATCCACTACATAGAGATGCCCACCGGTACGTTCTCCTGCTGCTACATCAGCACAGTAATCAGAGCTGCCCCTATGCGTACTGTATTAAGGCAACAGACCATGATAGGCCTACTCTGTGAAAAAAGGAGGGGAAGCTGATCCCCAACATGACAGAGACGATCAAAACACAGGCTGTTATAGCACCCAGTCTCAGTGAGTAGTGGCAACATGTGATGAGTGATGGCTGCTCACATACAGACGCGAATCAAAAGACCCAAAAACCTATTTCCATCCAAAGAGGAGTGCTTTTGAGTAAGAAAAAGCACAAAGAAATGAACAAAGGTCACAGTAGTGGACAGAGATAATAGACAAATGTTTCTTTGCAGAGTTGGGCAATATACATTTTATTTACACTGTCAAATGGGCTGGAGGAATCCATAATGCAAATGTCGCAGGTCAGATATCTCCTGCTGACAGAAATACAATTCTGTATACACACTAAATACTAAAACATGATTTACTAAAACTGGGAAATGTAATTACCAGAGGCTTAGCAGAACAAAGGACAGACCGCAAAAGAAAAATTAGGATCAGCAAACAGAAAGTAAAAAAGACACTGACAAATTTATACTTGATAGATATATTTTGGCTGTTGTCATTATTGCCCAATAAACTTCTTTATTACAAGTCTATTAGATGAAGTACTTAATAAAATAAGCATGACCAAATTTGGCTTGAAATTGAGTTGAGAAAACTCCACAGATTAGCCTACTGTAAATACCTGTTCTGGGGAAGGTCCATGAGACAAGAGGCAGGCTAATGGCACAAAATGGCTTACATGATATCTTGTATAATGGACTAAACTATTAATGGTACAAATACAACACAACCTTTGTATTACAGACATGTGCTATGGAATGGGTACCACAATAGCTAAGGGAGAATACGGTATACTATTATCATTATGCAATGAAACCTACAGTATACACTCCCACACACTACTGTGTGTTCTGCTCGCGGTTTCTCAGATACTTGTAAGTACAAGACCACATGACCAGGGCTCCTGCTCTTTGACCCCCTCACCAGCTCTCACTAAAGTTTACCCTGCCTGCCAGGCATATAGCCCAACTCATGCATTATGAGTCAGTGTGTGTGTGACTGTGTGTGACTGTGTGAGTCTGTGTGAGTCTGTGTGTGTGTGTGTGTGTGTGTGTGTGAGTCTGTGTCTGTGTCTGTGTCTGTGTCTGTGTCTGTGTCTGTGTCTCTGTGTGTGTGTGTGTGTGTGTGTGTGTGTGTGTGTGTGTGTGTGTGTGTGTGTGTGTGTGTGTGTGAGAGACTGTGTGTGTCCACCATCCGGCAACCAGGCATCCACTGGGGCAAGACTGGGCTTTGTGCCCAGGCGCGCAGTGACACTACAGCTGCACGCACAGACACACATAATATAGTCTACAATCACACATGCAGTCATACCCTGTTTTATTCCATAAGCCTAGCCCTCTGTTAGGGGATAAAACACCAATACACCCTTTTTTTCCTCTAACAAGCTCTTCTAGAAGAGGAGCAGCAGCAAAATCTCTCTTCTGCAATTATGACGCGGTCCGATCACATTACAGATCTGTAGAGAGGACTAATTTAGGCACACTTAGGCTTTTACATGACCCTGATGAGTCACTCCCTATTAACTGTTAACTGCCTCCATAACAAGAATGGGAGTAGCAGGGGAGTAGACTTTTCTATCACAGAGTTTACAAAATAAGAATGCATTTTGGTGAAAGTGAAACTTGTCACTTGATTGTTTAGCAGTAAACAGAAACCCTTGTTTGAGAACTTTCAGTAATGTCCAACATGAACTTGAGCCTTTTGCATGACCTCACTAGAGACCTTATACTGTAACTGAGCCTTACCTAACCTCCAATAACAATAAGCTTATCACTAAACCTTACCTCACCTCTCCATTAACATTAAACTTACAACTAAACCTTACCTTACCTAACCTCCAATAACAATACGCTTATAACTAAGCCTTACCTAACCTTCAATAACAATAAGCTTATAACTAAACCTTACCTAATCTCCAATAAAAAAAATCGTATTTATCTTACAACTGAACAACCCCAAATAACAAATTAAACCTTAGCTTGGGTTAGTTTGTGTGGGTGGTTGGGAGGGTGGGAAAGGGATGTAGGGGTGTTGAGTATTTCATAAATTTCAATAAAAATATTGATCCAATAAAATTTAACTTTAGCTAACCTCAATAACAATCTTAACTGAACCTAACTGAACTAAGCTCCTCCAATAACAAGATAATAACTGAACATTACCTAAACTCAAATATCGATAAGCTTATAACTAAACCTTTACTAACCTCCAATAACAATAAGTGAATAACTAAACCTAATTAACTTATCTTATCTTTTCCAATAACTATAAGATCACAACTAAACCTAGTTAACCTAACTAATCGTCTACAAACTAATCGTCTACAACAACAATAAGCTTATAACTAGCTTATAACTGTTTGATCTGGCTGGCGAGGGTGTAGACAACCACGTGTCTCCTCTGATATGATAATAGAGTTACCAGACAGTTTCACTTTGACTATTTTCCCCAGATCTCATCCCTGTGGAACAGGTTTCCTGACCAACCAATAGCAAGGACACAATCCACTGCCAGCTTCCCACCTGCCAACACTGCAAATTCTGTTCATTGAAGCACCCGGCCAAACCGGTGGCACCAGTGCCAGGAATTTAACCCAAACTTCTGTGTGGTGGGCGGTGGAAATGTTTTACCTCTACTCCACCCTGATGCCTTTTTGTGATCACTGATTTTTGAAGATGGGTAATCTTTGACTGCGTATCTTCTTCAGATGGGTAACTGAACTGACTTAATTCAAAAAAGAAAAAGAGTGTGTGTGTGTGTGTGTGTGTGTGTGTGTGTGTGTGTGTGTGTGTGTGTGTGTGTGTGTGTGTGTGTGTGTGTGTGTGTGTGTGTGTGTGTGTGTGTGTGTGTGTGTGATGCAGACACACATCGTGTCTGTTGGCCAAAAGCAGAGACAACAGTACAGGAGCTCTTTAATCACAGAGAGGTTGAATCTTCCACTTCCCTGAGCGTCATCCATCAGTGCAGCCCACTTCTCTACTGATCCCTCCATTGCCGATCCCTCCTTCCCTCGCCACTTCACTGCCTCTGGCCGGCTCTACGGCCGTGCCCAATGACGCGGCAACCCCCACCCGGAACGATTTCTTGCCAGCGGAGCATGCCACCGAAGCAAAGCTCCTTCTCCTCCAGATTTATAATCCCCAGGGGCTCTGGCGAAAAGGCCGCTGAAAGAGCTCTTTATAAAGCCTGGGGGGGTTAGTGGGCAGCTCACCTCACTGGACGGCAAGTCTGCCTGCCCAGCATTAGCTCACAGCCAACGATACAGTCATGAAATCATGGGCGGCATCGAGGATGTTTACGCTTGGTTGGAGCAGACACACAATCATATTAGCTCCCTGTATGATGATTATGACACAAGATGCATCTCCTGTAATCCAATCAGTATGGACACCATAACCTGATTACGCACAGCTACTCATAGCTCAGATTGAAAAGGACTGGCCTACAGTGGAGAGCCGAGTGATTTTGTAACACATGAGAGGCCATTATGAGCCTAAGTAGTAGATGAGATCAATACCACCAGCTTAAGCATGAATTGCTCACATATGGGTTACTGCCGACAATGCAGGAGAACAACTTTTTTGGTCCACTGGTCACAGTGGTATCCCAAAATTCACCAGCCTCTTACACTATTAAAAGCCATAACATAGAGCACAGGGTATTGCATGTAGCATAGAACGGGGCCTCTGAATGTCAATTGTTGCTACATAGACTAATGTAAGATCACATAGACATAGTCTGCCAGTCTATTCACCACCTTGCTGCTTGATTTCATTTGACTGGTAAAGTATTATGTTGCATCGAATCCATAGCCAAAACAAATTGCTGTTGAATAATGATACGCAGAGGATGGAATAATTAAACATATTGAAATTACATCATTTAAAAAAAGGTGCCACTAGCTAGCATGTCAACCGTTTAACCTTGCCACATTCCAAATGAGACACAATTTCCCATGGCCATGACACTGGCCAAAATGCACGAACCAAGCTGATTATACCAAGGTTATCACCTGAACCTGTTCAACTAATGGGGCACAGGTTGTACTGTAGCCTACTGTCTTAAATCTGAGATCCTCAGTTAACAATGTCAATGGTTAGCTACTAACAAACCAGTCTAAAATCTACAACATCAAGGTTATCTAAATTATGGTATCATTGTAAAATTACTGTTTAGCATAATACTTAAGTACAAATTAAAACTACGACCCAATGACCATCCAACATTGCACTAGTCTGTACTGTATGTAGTTACATTTTATAGTGGCACGGCTTGTTTTGTCTGCACTGCACTTCATGTCATGTTCTTGTCCTTGATTGAGATAAAGTGACAGCAAAAGAAAGAGAAAGTCTCTAAGTGATAGTAGAAACTGCTGGGGCTGAAACAAAGGGCAACAAATCCAATGTCACTACACAGTGAAGGGGGATGAAGGAGGCCACTGTCACTGTCAGCAGGATGGCAATAGACTCATTGTAAACAACATAACCACAGAATGAACCCCTATGGGTTCATCGCTGCCTGTTTATTTAGAGAATCTACAGATGAATCCGTGGTGCCCTTTAAAATAGCAAAGAGACCACAGTGTGTGTGTGAGTGTGAGTGTGAGTGTGGGGGTGTGTGTGTGTGTGTGTGTGTGTGTGTGTGTGTGTGTGTGTGTGTGTGTGTGTGTGTGTGTGTGTGTGTGTGTGTGTGTGTGTGTGTGTAATGTGGAGTTGTTAAACAACCTGTTTGTGTCATCATGTTATCATCAGTGGTAGGATAATGACCGTTCTCTGTCGACAACCACAGCAAATGTAATTCCATATAAACAAACATAACGCTAATACATCCATAGCAACATGTATTTTACCTCTGTGACTGTAGTGTAAACCAGTGGTTCTCAACTTTTTCAGGCCGCATTTGGGGACCCCCCACCCTGACAAGCACTTGGAATGTAGGTGTTAGTTGAGTACATTTAGTTGGTTCCACAGATAAATATTGTGAATTATGAAAATAGCTATTAAGCTCAGCTGCTACATTCACAATTTTTGCCTGTTTCTTATATTATTTGACAATTTGGCCAATGTTTGACCAGTTCTTATAGTATAGTTTGTTGATTACTTTTGATGCAGTAATAGTCTTTTTCTTTTAGGTATTAATAAAAAGGTCTTACAAGTTCACCAATTGTCACTTCACTGTCATCTGGGGACCCCGCACCCTCCCAAAATTAAAACTGGGGACTTCGGGATCCCGGGAACCCCAGAACCCCAGAACCAATGGTGTAGACAGCGCTAACTGACGCTATACCGGGGTGGTGGGTGGTGATGATAACAATGGGGACCCTCTGCTCTGCTGGACCCGGGCTCTTAGTCTTGTAGTGTGTTCAGTATAAAGGTTAACGTTAGCGGTTGAATGTTAGCTTCACGTTACAATAACGTTTATAGTAGCACGACGACGGTGTCGCTCGTGCCAAAAAAGAACAGACCTACAAGCTAATCAGGCGACCGTTAACAGTCGCCCGGTAGCTTGTAGGTCTGTTCTTTTCGGCACGAGCGACAGACAGATATGTCTCGCGTGTGGACACTTTTGTTTTTCTCCCAGCTGAAAATAATAATATGTAATTTTCTGACATTCGACGAAGTGTGAATTGTATGTGGAAGTGAAAGCGCCGCCGTCCACGCACATACACACACACACACTGACAACACAACAACACAGCCGCAGTGACAAGTCGCCCACTCCCCCAATATACACACACACATGTACACGCGCGCACACTCACACACGTACAAAATACGACTCAACGCTGCGCCTCAACCTCAACCCTCGTCTTCAGCGTTCGCAATGGAGCCGTTTTATTTATGAAACATAACAACCGTTAATGTGACTTACCCTTTGCGTTGAACGCTGTATTGTATGTATGTCCACACAGACAGGCAGCGGCGAGGAGGTGAATGTCACGGTGTTGTGTGTTGAACACACTGACTGACTGTAGGAGGAGGGATGACGGGAGTCCTGCCTCTCTCTCTCTCTCTCTCCTCGCTCTACCCAGTGCCCACTGAGGGGACCGTGTGCGTGTTAATGCCCCAGGTGAAAACGTAAAATGACACTTGAAAGGGGGGGTTCTCTGGAACGTAGGCTATTCATTGCCAATTTGCCACACACATAATATATCGAATTGTTTCGTTTTATTCTTCATTATTTTATGTATTATGTTTAAATATAATTTACGGGCTTATCCCATCAAGTAGGCCTAATTAATCCATTTTAGACTCAAGGGGGCACCTAAACATTGTGGGCACCTCAGTGTTAAATTGGCAATTTATTTCTCCAAAATGTAAAAAAAAAAAAAAGAAATTAGAATAAATGTAGGCAGTAGGCTGTGCTTTTGAAAAACAATAAAATAATGTTAAGTATTCATGATTTGAACATGCATGGTACATCTTTATCAGACCTTCTTCTTGTTTATGCCCAAAATGACTGGCACCGTTTTGTAACAATTTGTAGCAATTGTAGAAATATAAGGCCTTAAATGTCTTGATTATATGTGTTTGGCCCCCCGTTTATAAAATAATCGTAGGCCTAAATGTAAATAAATACATATAAAATGGTGCCCAGAGTTTTCAGGTGCCCTCTAATCAGGCTGCATATGATATAGGCTATCTATCAATTATGTCAGGGAATACGTTGCAAAATGCTTCCATTATTTGTATTAACTTTTCTATTATACTATGGCCAAAAAGCTGGGGGAAAAAACAGCTTAAATCAGCTTAGAGTCTGAGCAGGACAATGGTTGTGTGAGGTGGTGAGCCAGTTGCACCAGTTGCCAGGTTGCCAGCCAGTTGCATAAGTCCCTATGGGCCTGGTCGACTGAGCTTGGCAAAGCGGGTGGAACTGGTCGACCAGCCTGCCTGATCATCATTCTCGGTCTAATTATAATTATAATTATAATTATAATTATAATTATAATTATAATTAATGAATTAATGAATTAATGAATTAATAAATGAATTAATTTATTATTTTGTTTTATTTTATTTTTATTCAGCAGAGAATATGTGAATGTCAGTTTTAAACATGGCATATTATATTTGCCATGCAGTGTGATTACCGACCTGACCATATTGCACAAGTGACAACAAATGGGACTCTCCCTAACATGATGCCCATCCGATGATTTCCGTGCAGCGCTGTACTCCCATGGCAAACTCTTTGTGTTTGCTGCCATCTGCTGGTCAAAATATCACCACAACGCAGCAACATAATTTTTGTAAAGAATAGGCTAATGCAGTGGTTCTCAACCTGTGGGTTGGGACCCACAGGGGGCTCTCCACATGATTTTGGGGGGTCCCCATATGACAGTGAAGTGACAATTTAAGGACTTTTAAGAACTTTTTACTGCCTCAAAAAAAAAAGAAGGAAAGAAATAAAAGGAAAAAAGTCCAATACTGCATACAAAAGTAATCAACAAACTATACTATAAAAACTGGTCAAACATTGGCCAATTTGTCAAATAATATAAGAAAGGCTCGCAACGCGAGGCATTGTGAGCTTGTAGATCTACCATTTTCACAATATTTATCTATGGAACCGAGTCAGACTAAATGTAATGCCTCAACTCCTACAATTCCAAGTGCTTGTCAGGGTGTGAGGTCCCCAGTTCAAATATGATTATTTTGGGGGGTCACGGCCTGAAAAGGTTGAGAACCACTGGGCTACAAAATCTCACATGGAATGTTGTATTATATTCAATATTAGCAACGGTGGACAGTAACTAAGTACTGGAGTACTGTACCCAAGTAAGAGAGTAGGCTGTTTGAACTTTACTTGAGTATGGGTTTTAAGCATTTTGGAATGCATATTAATTTGGGGGTCCTTTCTTGACATGAAAAAGTTTGAGAACCAACATTGTAGTAGGAACCATGGAAAACAGTAAAGATTATGATATGAAACACATTGTCTCAAATATTAATTTAAAACATTTACCATGATTTAACAGTATGAATATAGCCTACCTCTGAGTCTGTTATACAGTTTAGCAATTCAGGTAGGCCTACTTTTATAGTCGTTGCAGGTGCAATGACAATTAAAGATTGCAAATGAGTAAATGCACACATTAAAGAAATAGAAAAGAAAAATACCTGCATGAATAATTGTGGATTTTAGTCATTTTCAAGGCACACTGCTAGACTGCAGCGCAAGGCAACGCTCTCTACTGGTTAAATTGGGGGACTGCAACTACCCAAATACAGACAGACCTCTGATATTGGTTCCTTCCATTCCTTCAGTGTTGAATCCCATCACTCAAGCTCAATGTCTGAGAAAATAGATTTAATATTTAAATAAGAGCATACACACTGGTTCAAAGGTTCAAATCATCACAGAGAACATGAACAGTTTACAATCATTTACAGACATGACATTCACATCATTTTCATAGTTATACATGAATGAGATCACACTGTCATGACTTCTTAAGGTACACAAAATCCTCTGACAAGATTAACTGTTATCGTTCATATTCGCATTATGCAGTCCATTACTCTATACAGACAAATAGGTTTGAAGGCAGATGAGAGCTTGATTCTCACTAAGGCACTCATTGAATTAGAATTACATTCATATTAATGTATGATAAGAAGAATGTGCCATAGAGCCCAAAAAACTAAAAATCCCATTTTAAAATATGGGGGGGAAAAGGCAATAAGTATAACATGAACACTTAAAATATTGTGGGCAAAATCTACCGGTATCTGAAACATATTTATGAAAATGAGTTTCCAGGGAGCAAAATCTATTTTCAAATGCATTTATGGAGCAATTTTTTTTGTATAATGAATCATACTGTATATGTGAAATGTATTTCTATGTTCCTTCAGGCACCTTTATTCTTTTGTAATCTTGGTTCTTTGATGTCATGTTGGGAAATGACCAGCCATTTTTATGATGGGATGTTCTTTATGAGGTTTAATGTGCCAATGTACTGTATGAGGTCAGCCTTGTGCCCTCAAACCAGCACAGTTTGTTCATAAAGTACTCTGTTTTATTGATACTTTTTATGAGACAGCCAAGCATGAGTTGTATCTTGAGGCTGTAAAGGTTTGTTCAGATTATACTTAATAAATTGGGGTAATATACACCCACATTTGATTGGTAAAGGAAAGTCCCCCCCCCCCCCCAACAAACAAAAAACAATATTTATTCATTTACAAGTCATCAACTATTCTAGAAAGTGCATAAGTCAAAAATATTTGACGGGTGAAATGTTTTCTTTTAAGATATGGGACAAATCTTTACATCTACAAATAGACTTGATACACAGTTAATACCACAGTGGTCATAATACAGAGCACTATGAACTAATAAACATACAGATAGAAATCCCTTTGGCCGAGAGACATTCTTGAATTTCCCAGCAATGATTGATGTACCCTGCAATACACAAACACTGCTTACAATCTGACAGAGTTTCACTAAAGGCAAAAAGCAAAAACATGTCAAATAATTAAATACAGCTTATTGAATCCCATTCTTGACTTTAAAATGATATTTGAGAAGAGCACGAGACATGATATTAATTATGTGGCAGTAAAGTAGTAATACTTGTCAATATTAGATTAAAGCAAGTTTCATATTTGCATCAAATCCACATATAAGCATGTATACTGTAATGTTACGTTTTACAGAAATTTCAGATCAATTTTTCTCCAGAGATGTGTGGAAAATAAAGTTGTAATGCTTGTTTGAAGACAGTTCCACTCTACAATCTTTGTACAAAGTCTATATGTACTTCAAACAACAGGACCGTATCTGACAGCCGAGATATTTTACAACATTTGAAACTCTTCCAATATCTTTGCTAGAGCTTGGTCCAATATAATGATTGTTGATCCCTTGAAGAATTTGATCTAATCTTCCACATGGCTTATCATCTCTGGGGTGTTGCCCTGAGTTTCAGGAATGTCTCTCTCCAAGGCTTTACTTTGAGAGAGCATTCGGTACGCACACTTCCATGGGAGACCAGTTATTAGGATTAATTTCCAGCATATCTGACCTACAGTCGGAATCCAGTATTGCCAGTGACATTCAGCACCAACTCACCAAAAGGCTAACATATCAGATAGACCACGGACACAGAATCTGCTAAAAAACAGGTCTACTTTCTTGCATTTGTATATCTAATAGAACTTGAAGTAGGGTTTTAACCACTTAAACCCAATAGCATCCCTATTGGGGGAACAGTCTGCGAAAATAGCCAATCTACAAGCTCTGAGCTTGTACATTTTCGCAGAAGAGGTGTCGAGGGAAAAAAGAGAAAACCAAGTTCAAGGCAAAACCCGGTCATCTAATATTAGTTTACTAAGCATAGAGGCTTTAAGTGGTTAAAGCTATGGCTGTGACTGAAATCAGTCTACATTCCCTAAGTTGCTTTGCCCAAATCAGGCGAATCTATAAAGGGCACTGATTGCAAGAAAGATCACACAAATAACTGAATTGAATTTGAAGTTATAAAAAAAGAAAAAAAAAGATTACATAGTTTACGACATAATAGTGCATTAAAATGTAATAAGGAAGGCATTTCAGTCACAGCCTATGGTTCCAATGCAAATGGAAGAGAATGGTCTAATGCTTAATTGGTTAGACTTGGATGCGATCACTTGCCCAGACGCTTGGCTACGTCCTTATAGGCCAGTTCGACCTCCACATCGGCAGCACAGGTGTTGGTGAACTCATCGCGACGGTATGCGTTCTCCAGGTAACGCAACACCCCTCGTAATTCAGATGGGATGTCATAGTTGCGGTATTTCTTGGAAACCACCTAGTAATCCCAGGGGGAAAATAACAATATTACTGACAACAAATGTACAGAATGTTTCAAATGCACCATACATACATTTTCACTGTGTTTCAATAAAAAGTTTCACCTAAAGTCCATAACATTATAACATTATGTGCATTATATGCCCACTCCTTTTAGGTGGGGTGGCGAGCTACTCTCTACCGTTCCTGCTCCTATTACGTAGCAGGAAGGGCAGAGACAGATGTTTAAATACAGGGTTGGCAGCTGTATTGCCATCTACATTAAGACATTAGGTTGGCAGCAGACACAACCAGTGTTGTGCCAAGATTTGACTTCCCCCTTCCTCTATTAGCGTGTAATACCTTCTTTGTTAGAACTCAACTTGTTATTCTTGACAATATCCAATGAATATCTTATGTAAATTGTCTGTCATTGATATAAATATCATTATTTTCGGAAGTTTTCCAATTTGATCTGGTCAACTGCAAGAACCAGGCTCTCTAACCACCTAAGCACCGCTACACTCCTCCACCAGCTCTACCTACACCAACAGAAGAAGATTACTGTAGGTTCTAACAGCTGTACACACTGACCTCAACACCCACCTTTCCAAGCCACCCTTACCTGCCTGTGGTCCTCCCTAGACCTGCTACATTTCTCCACTAGCTCAACACTGACCTCCACAGCAACCCCACCACATATCTCTACCCGTGCACCCTAGCCCAGCTACACTCCTCACCCAGCTCCACCTACACCACCAGTAGACATAAACGTTCTGACAACTGCACACTGATCTCCACAGCCACACTCTACCCACCGAAGGTGCACCGTAGCCCGCTACAGTCCTTCCCCAAATGAGTCCTGTCTTTCCAAGGGAAGAACCAGGCTCTTTACCCCGCTTACGTTGAACCCTACTCCCACTGCGCAACGGAGTGGAGACATTTTTAACAGGCTACATAATGTTTTTGTGTCATACACTTTTAAACACATAAAACTGCGCCTGAAATCATCTGACGACATGAAACGAAACAGAACTAAATTAAATCCAGTTAACAATTTCATTCATTAGATTAAATGGACAGCAAATGAAATCTGTCCATTTAATCCAACTAACTTTGACCTCCTGACGATAGACAGCTCACCTTGAGCACGTGAAGTTTGGGCAGCAGGTTGCAGTCGGCCAGCGTGAGATCATCTCCGTCCAAGAACTTGCGCATGGACCCTCCCTCGGGGACATGGCGTCCCCCCTGGAGCTCCTCAGGCAGAGGACTCAGCAGGTATTCATCCAGCTTAGACAGAGCCTTGTTCAGACTCTTCTCCAAAGCTGACAGGATCAAGCAGGTGCAGAGATAGATCCACACACACACACACACACACACACACACACACACACACACACACACACACACACACACACACACACACACACACACACACACACACACACACACACACACGCAGACAAAGATGCACAGTGCACACACCCAGACAGAGAGAGAAGCTATGAATTCATGATTCTGAATAATTATTCTGATTTTATTTATTTTTTAAGTTTGGAAATTGATTAACTAACGTGTACACCAAACAAACATTACACCAAAACAAACATCTGTACCCAACCTTTATTTTTGTCTGGTCTGGTGTTTTTCACGTAGGCTGAGAATTTGGCAAATATGTCATTTCCTGCTGTGTTGGAGTCGCGGTTCTTTGTTCCGAGTTTAGGATACCTGGAAATAGAAGTGCAGTTTTTGCAGTCTTGTGTATGTACTCCATAGTGTTTATGCGTTTATATTTATTTTTATACGTATAATGTGTGTTTGTGTGCGTGTGTGTGCTAAGGTGCTCCTACTTCGGTGGGGCCAGCATCTCTTCCAAGTACTCCTCTATCTTGTTGACGTCGGTGTGGACCTCGCCTTGGAAAGTGAGGAAGGGAGGGTTGGTCCCCGGCGCCAGGTTGTGAAGGTCCGCTGGCTTCCTGTGGGATCATGGTGACATGACACCTTTACCTGTCATTCTTTAGCATTTTGCTCTTACATCATTCTCTTGTCTATCCCTGTGACTTGCGATGTTTTGATTGTGTAGCCTATTTGTTTGTACCGGTGTTCAATGACGTAGCAGGGCAGGCCAAAAAGGATGAGGGAGCAAACTCTACTCGGGCTGATTTCACTGATTAACATCCCTTCATCCAGAGAAAGGAGAACTAATCAGTAAAATTGGTTGGTGTAGTGTTTGGTTGGAATGAAAACATGCACATGGGGGCTGTGCTACTTAAAAAATGCAGTAAATTGCAGCAGAGCTTGTGCTTTTTACATAGACTTAACCATTATGATGTGAACTGTTGGATTTTACAACTGTTTTGCACATTAGCACTTCAGAGTGTTTTATCTTTCAGTCCTATCTGTGTGTTTGGTAACATGCACAAACAGGACCAAGCCAGGCTGCAACAACAAATCAGGATAGCAGGGGAAAAAACATTGGCATAGAACGAGAAAAACACTGAACTTAAACTCGACAACATTCTATACTATACGGATAGTTCCCATCCCATTCACTCCAAATTCAGTCGCAGCAGCTAACTGACCGGGAGAACGAGAAAAACAACAACATGCAGGTTTAAATAAACAAACGATTTAACTGCTCACTTGCACATTTGCACATTATAACAAATGTGATTATGAAGTGCCAGTGATGAACTGATTAACTGTTTTTATTTGATTTTATTGTTTTACTCTGTCTCAGTATGATTTAATGTGTCTTTGCTGCAATCTTACTGTGGTTCTATGGTTTTATTATGGGTTTTATGGTGTTTTTAAGTCTGGAGCACTGGACCAAATGAATTTCTCTGTGTGCCATAATAAAGTTGATCTGAAGTCCCAAGTCTGAAGTTGACCTTAAACAGCATATAATTAGACACAATGGATGTATTGTTTTAATTCTATTCTATTTCTTATTTTATATACCCACAGTATATGTGGTTTTTATTCAGTGTGTATCCAACCCAACCAGTCTAAATGTTAATTATGTGCCAGGTTTTATGATGAGAATTTGGTCAGTTGTGATTAACATCATACTGATAATCATGAGCATTGGCTTCAACCTACCTGTAGAGTTGAAGTGGGCTCAATTATTATTGTTTTGAAATATACATTTTTATTTACTTTCATTTGGAGTTTGATTTCAATTTAGTTTTGGTTTGTTAAGTGTGTGTGTGTGTGTGTGTGTGTGTGTGTGTGTGTGTGTGTGTGTGTGTGTGTGTGTGGTACCTCTTTAGATCCACAGTGGTGACATTGAAGACGACCCCTTTGAGCCAGAGTATCATGAAGATACGCTGAGAGAACGGACAGTTACCAATGCTCTCCCCATCACTCCCTGCCTGCGCACACACACACACACACACACACACACACACACACACACACACACACACACACACACACACACACACACACACACACACACACACACACACACACACACACACACACACACACACACACACACACACACACACAACGACACACGCAAATGCATAAATAATTTAAATACATCGAAATTCAGAAGTGTGAAAAGCCTCCTACACAGTGGAAGACTACACACGCTAACATCCACACCACAACAATACGACACACAATGTTACAGGACACAATCTTATGTCCCAACCAGTGGTGGAAAGTAACTAAGCACATTTAGTGAAGTACTGTACTTAAGTAGAATTTTGAGGTATTTGTACTTTACTTGAGTATTTTTTAATTTCCAATACTTTTACTTCTACTCCACTATATCTCAGAGGCAAATGTTTTACTTTTACTCCGCTACAATTATTTGAAATCTTTAGTTATTAGTTACTTAGGTAGATTCTAAGTAACAAGCTCACAATGCGTCGCGATGCGACACATTGTGAGCTTGTAGATCTGCTATTTTCAAAAGATGTTTATACATTTGAAAACTTGAATTAGGACATTCTGCATAATGAGTACTTTTACTTTTGGTACTTTAAGTACATTTTGGTACCAATACTTTTGTACTTTTACTCAAGTACATTTTGAATTCCGGACTTTTACTTGTAACTTGTACACATATATATTCCTAGTCCTACAAATCAAATTCTATTGTATCCCATCAATGAAAGAAATACACGTGCTACAGTATCTCTATAGCTCGATAGCTTCTGATCA
>NC_137626.1:22780871-22810871 GCF_963280865.1 Gymnoscopelus braueri | reverse complement strand
TGAGTTACTTTATAGTCCATATTCCAGATAAAATGTGACCCTGAGGGCAACTTCCATTCTGATATCATAACACCCACGCCCACACACACACACACACACACGCACATGCGCACACACAAACATGCACGCACGCACGCACGCACGCACGCACGCACGCACGCACGCACGCACGCACGCACGCACGCACGCACGCACACACACACACACACACACACACACACACACACACACACACACACACACACACACACACACACACACACACACACACACACACACACACACACACACACACACACACACACACCCTTACCTTAACATAAAGGGCTATCTTAAGCCCCTCATCTACTAACGGCCTCTCTTGAGATTCCTTATTTTCTTCAGATGAAGATGAGGATGAGGATGATGACGACGATGATGACGATGAAGAAGATCTGCGTGACCCCCGACGTCCAGCCTCATCCTTGTCCACGTTGACCCCCGGAGACGCCCTGTCGTACAGGAGGTCTCCTGTACTCCTCTCCAACTCAGAGTCTCTCCTCTCCCTAGGGCTGACATGATCATGAAATTTTACTTGATTATTCATTGTCATACAAGGATTTAATTGTGTTTTTCCATTGAACATAAAAATGACATTTCTATTAGGTTTGTAGGCTTTTAAACAAAAATTGCACATGGGCAGATAAAATATCTTAAATATACAAAGAATTGACTGACAATGACCGATACCAATAATGGAAATAAATTGTGATTAGGCCATTATGTAGCAAATAATTGTGACAGGTCTACCTCTCCCTCTCTTCTGCTTGCCGTTCCTCCAATTCGTTTCTCTTCTCCTCTTCATCGCTCTCATTGTCGGATCTGTCCTTCCTCTCTTCTTCCCTAGTCTCTCCGTCTTTGGAGCTCTTAGAGGAAGAGGAGGAGGAGGAGGAGGCATTGCTGCCACGTCTCTCTTTGGGCAGACGGGGTGCAGGGAGCAGAGGGGGGCTGGGTATATTTCGGGCCACGCGGGTGTTCTCGTATTCGGGCACTAGGCCTAAATCCGCAGGTGTTTCGTAGGTCGCCTCGGGGGCCTTCTCGTCGTCCGACTCATCAGAGGAGGAGGAGCTGCTGCTACTCCGGTTCTCATAGGTGACATCTGTAGGGGTCTCGTACACGTTCTCCGTGATGGACTCCATTCCGTGTCCACTGGCGGTGGGGGGGAAGTCGGCGATGATAACAGACAGACAGTGACAGTGGTGAGCGTCCACAGGCAGGCAGAGCAGAGAATGAAAGTGATGCCCCACTCGTGCGGTGCCAACCCCAGTTTATTACCCCAGGATGGGACTTTGGACGGGGAGGGATGATAGCCGGTGTCTAGAGTGGATCTCCTTAAAGAAAAACACCCAACGCTTCCTGTGACTTATTTTCAATCCATCAATGCTGCAGGCCTAGATTTGTATCTTATGGTCTCTCTTTGTCTCTTCTCCCTCCCAGATGAGAAAAGTGTCCATAAAGTTGGTTCATCTTATTCAGTCACAGTGGCAGTCAATCGTGGGACCATGATCTACAGTATAGATAGAACATTCAATTATATTAATTGACCTTCTGTTCTGATTCTTAATCCCACGTTGTACTGTTTAATTATTTAGGCTATTATTGATTATATTATATTAACATGATGATGAGATGCACATATTGGCCATTGATTTCTTGTTAGCATTAGTATTAATAATGTATTAGTGATACTGTATGAGTTATTATCAAGTACTTAATAACTCCTCATTTTGCATTCATTATTCCACAAACAATAAGCAAAACCTAAGGGTTACATTCTGGTATAACCACTAACTGACCATTAAGCATTATTAAGAGAAATGTCCTAACTATAGCTGTACTCTGCATGTAAACCTAACCATATATAAATACTTAATAATGACTGTCATCATGTGTCATGTAGGCTAGATCTAATAAATTACTGTACACTAATCGGGTTAATATGTGCAGTGCACTTTAAATAAAATGTTACCCATTTTGTATTAAGCATTGCAAAGTCCATATCACACTATATAGCCTAGCTACAGTGTATGTATCACACTATGTGAAGGCATGTGAGTTGCATATAGACATTACAGTCTCTATACATATGCACCAACATGTCAGTCATGTCTGTCAGGAATGTGAGGCAAGATTTTGCCATGAGGGGGAAAAAAATAAGTAAAAAACACCATATGTGAGCATGTGCAACCGCTTTATTATAGTATAGTTAACAACTTGGTATACTATGGAAATGGTACCTGTCATAGAATCCTTTATACCAGGCATATTTAGGAACTGAGACGAGCAGATATTGCAGAGGTTGAAAACAGTTGTAGTGTGTGTGTGTGTGTGTGTGTGTGTGTGTGTGTGTGTGTGTGGGTGTGGGTGTGGGTGTGTGTGTGTGTGTGTGTGTGTGTGTGTGTGTGTGTGTGTGTGTGTGTGTGTGTGTGTGTGCGTGTGTGTGTGTGTGTGTGTGTGTCTGTGTGTGTGTGTGTGTGTGTGTGTGTGTGTGTGTGTGTGTGTGTGTGTGTGTGTGTGTGTCTGTGTGTGTGTGAGCTGTGAGTGTGTGAGTGAAATAACACAAAATAATCCATTATGGCACTGGCAGTTAGTTATAGGCTACTTACAGTCTACAGCAATGGCCTATACTATACAGTCAGCCAGTGCCCCCCCCCCCAATAACCAATAACCTCTCATTAGTCTAAACATTATAATAATATCAAAAAATAAATAATATGTACATTGAAACTATACATGCTATTAGGATGCCAGGTCAACAAATGAACCTGGCATCTGTCTAAATAACATGCTAATCTACATTTTAACCTTTGCATAAGACTGCATGGTTGTCAAGGCAAGAACATTTAAAACAAAACTATTATACTGTATATTAATATGAATTAATTTGCAGAGGGTGTTATCTAAGTAGATAGCAAGGTGTTTTATATTATATTACTAGATTATTATTAGAGAGAGAGAGAGAGAGAGAGAGAGAGAGAGAGAGAGAGAGAGAGAGAGAGAGAGAGAGAGAGAGAGAGAGAATATGGAAAGCAACAAACTGGAGTTAAAAGACCTCTGAAAGACTTATGTCAAAGAAATGTAACTTACATGCTGTGCTGCACTTCGTTGCCATTCACATGGGTGGCTGTTGCATGTGCATTGTGCATGCATGTTCGAGTACAGTATATTATACTGTACTGTACCATTGCAATTAATAAACAGGTTTCTGCACAGCTAGGGATGAACGCAGCACTCTTTACATACTAGCAATAAAGGTCTTATGTCTTATCTTATCTAGTTTGAGACACTTGAGGTAATGTGATCACCGTCACACACTGCAGCTCAAGGCTCTAGCTGACTAATCAGTTTATTAATCTCAGCTGTGCATGTTTTTAGTGCACCCTGAATGCGCACACACCCAGTAATGTTTGTAAACAAGAAACCTGTCTATACATACTGTACATCCTCTGTGTTGCCCACAGAGAGTGAATTTCTTTTCATTTAAAAACGTGTTTTCTAAAACAGCAAGCCAGAAATCTTGGCTTGGTGGACAGTGAGGGCGCTGTTTTTCCCCTTTCCCCTTTCTTTGACGATGGGTTCCCAGATTGGGCATAGTTTACTGTAACCTCACGCCGTCAAATGGAAGAAGCTTGCGACACACATTTTGTTTCACAGCAAATGCAAATGAGATTTCTGGAGGGAGGGGGGTTTACCAGGCTAAGTTTACTGAGGTTACGTTTAGGAATACCACAGGTGTAGCGCCGGCGCCCCACCTGGTATCCACTCTTCTAACCTTGCCACAATAAATGACCCCCCCCCCATGTTTTCTGTACATATACTTGTATCGCTCCTAGTGTTGATGATCTCTTACAAGTATGTTATTGTATGTCTTTAAATGTCTTGATGAATCGAATACATAGGAGATAGATAGGACCACAGTGGAAACAAGCCCTCAGGTTTTTGTGTTATCATTTTAGCACCATTTTATTGTACCAATGCACTTTGTGCAAACTGTTACTAAAGTATTCAATCAATCAATCAATTGATTAACACACACACACACACACACACACACACACACACACACACACACACACACACACACACACACACACACATATTTTTAAATGCTTAAGTTTTGCAATCTCAGATTTGACCACCAGGCGACGGCAGCTTCACTGCGGTTCTACCGCGGTTCTTGGGGCTTGCCATGAACCTGTCGCATGCTGATTGGCTGGTGGAGCTGTCGCTCGGCTTAAACAAAACATGACGCGGGCGTGGGTCTATTTTGAGGAAGTGCAGGCAGAATGCAGTGGCTGTTGACAAACTAGACTGACTGGAGAAAGTTACTGAACGTTTTCTACCTGAAGGAGGGAACGAGCTGTTGTAACGGCTGTGGACAGAAAAGCCTGCAGGTAATATGGATCTGCTGTTTAGCTGTTGCTTGAAAAAATATCAACGTTGTTATGTGTGACATTAGCCTGCTAATGCTAGCCAGTCTGGTATATAAGGTTACAGCCACTGATTTCTGCCAGGTAATATAATACTGTTTACCTGCTGCTGCTCCCATATCAAATATTACACACAAACATCACACTGTGCTGAATATTATGGCTATGTTTGTGTTGTTGATCTGGTGGCATCTTTCATTGTTTGGCATTTATTTGTTGCAAAATGATGAACTTCCTGGTTGTGTGTGTGTGTGTGTGTGTGTGTGTGTGTGTGTGTGTGTGTGTGTGTGTGTGTGTGTGTGTGTGTGTGTGTGTGTGTGTGTGTGTGTGTGTGTGTGTGTGTGTGTGTGTGTGTGTGTGTGTGTGTGTGTGTGTGTGTGTGTGTGTGATGTACTTTGCATATGAAGTGCACTTTCTGTGTGTGTGTGTGTGTGTGTGTGTGAAAAGGAGATTATGAGTGGTGTTTGTGTATGTGACAGAACCTGAATGACTTAATGAATGTTTGTTTACTTGCCTTGCTTGCCAAATGTTTCTTTCAATTATAGACCTAACTTAATTCAATCACATTAACTCCAGTTCTACAGGCTCCTTTGAGATCGCAGTCAGCTCTTCTTACCACAGAGCTTCTTCAAATCAAGAAGCAAATTGGAAAATTGCATTTCAGGGGCAGGAAGAGCAGGAGGGAATGGGGCATGATGTGTGTGTGTGTGTGGTGCTCCTATTAAGGCCACGTTACTGTCTGCATGGAGACTCTGGACAATTACATTGTGTGCTTTAGTGTGCTGGCCTACAGGCCTACATTTTTCGTATATGACCCTAGATTTGTGAGTCCATGGGGCGTATTGTGTCAAGTCAAGGAGTTACACAGACACTGCTTTGAAAAGGTCTTGCTGTAATGGGAAAACAAACATCAGAGCCAGCTATCATTCATTCTACATTCAAGAATTTTAAGTACATACAGGAACCTGCTTGAATGGTAACATTCAGACAAGAATGCACTGCAGGTTTGGCAACTAAAACAAGAGTCGGAGAACAGAGAGATATTCTCCACACTATTTAAAATGAACCATGATGTTATTGAAGTACAGTAAACTGGACTACATGAATTGTGTTATTGCTTTCCAAGCCATAACTCTGTTTTGTGATATTGCACAGATGCCATGAGAAAATGATTATATACTGATGGTTACAGTAACTATAAAACCCACAACAACGCCAGATCCATCCTTGACAGACTGACGTACAGCCTCGCCCTGTGTACAATCTATTTTACAGTAAAACTCATCACAGGCTGCCATCATTTGAATTTTGTTTTAGATGAGAGCTGATACTGGTTGGTGATTTTGCCTGTAATTATATTCACTAGGTGGGGTTCTTTTGTGGTTAACGGTGTCGAACTGAAAGTGTGTGGCTGGCTTTGAGTCATTTCCTGGAAAAATGACTAAAAAAAATCTCTTCCCTTTCACCTGTTTCATGAGTGCTGTAGCGCTAGTTGTTGCTTTATGGATGAGTTATTTTGAAATAAATAAGATAACTATGCTTTCTTCCTTTTCTGTCGGCTATCATGTGCTTAACAACTTACTCAAAATGAACTATGTCTCTGTCTTTCTCTCTCTTTGTGTTTATGTGACCCTTATGTTACTCCTTAAGAATGTTACCCAGCATGCTGTTGGGCTTCGTTTGTGGCCTCAGCTCACTGACTGGAGTGAGGCCAGACACAGGCACTGAGCCAGCCAATCACAGCGAGGGCCCTCCGCCCCTGCTGCTGGTGTCATTTGACGGTTTCCGTGCCGACTACCTGCAGAGGTTCCCCATGCCCAACCTGAAGCTACTCTACAGCCAGGGGGTCCTGGTGGACCATCTAACCAACGTCTTTGTCACCAAGACCTTTCCCAACCACTACAGCCTGGTAACAATCAGGGGCGGGTGGGGAGATATGACTTTTATATACGACAGCTGTGGTCCAGAGTATGGTTGTGTCATGTTTCAATATTGTTCTTTTTCTTTATGCCTCCTCAGCTACGCAATTCAACAGCGTATTATACTTCCAGGTATCACATGTCTTTATTTACTGACACTAGACCGCCGGATCACAGCCGAATGGCAGCAAAGAGCCTGCCCTGAGGTGACATGGATTTTGTCAGTTAGGCCGGGCGTGATTTGCATAATTTGACAGTCAGAATAGCATACTTGCCTCTCAGCCACCAGCTGACCCTGCTCAACATTAAGGCCACCACCCCACCTCTCAGCTCTTTGTATTGACCTCATTTGATCCTGCATTCATTTTTTATTCCAGTAAATTTTTCATTAAAAATCATTTTTGTGAAGGAGGCCAATGCACACCTCAAGGGTTGGCGACAGGTGCGCAAGTCATTGAAAATCATGAAAAATGCTTATTTCAAAGATAAAGTCAACCAGCTGAATGTACTGTACGGGGCTCCCACTCTCTCTAGCTGTAACTCTTAACCAGCTAGCTAGCTACAGTAAACTGGGCCCGCAATATATGAAGCTAGGTAGCCACTTGTTCTTGGTTTCAGTTTGAAATAGTAAATTCTATCACATGGCTTTGGTGTAAAACCTCAGTATTAAAAACGGTTTCCTTTTGTTTTCCTGACTGCCTAATTGTTATATCCAGGTGACAGGACTGTATGCAGAGTCTCATGGCATCCTGGCCAGCCGTATGTACGACCCGATCAACCACAAGAATTTTAGCATATCCGACGACAAAGACCCATTCTGGTGGAACGAGGCCCAGCCCCTCTGGATCACCGCGCTGGACTCCGGCTACAAGACGGCAGCCATGATGTGGCCCGGCTCCGACGTGGTCATCAGAAACCGCACGGCCACGCACTTCCTGCAGTACAACTCTGACATGACCTTCAGGGAACGGATAGGGAACGTGACCAAGTGGATGAAAGGGGACGAAAAGGTAAGGAAACTCCTTGTTCCCATACGTGACTCGTAGCTGAGCCGACTACACTGTACTGTTTACCTACTAATTACGTCTTTGCACTACTTGAGGAACTAGTTGGGGCGGAAATGAATTTGTGTATGAACACAGAAAAGTGAGCCAGAGTCAACATTTACAGTTTCCTTGATTCCAACTGGTGACAGATGCTAGGCCCACTGGCATTGCTAGGCAACCCATTGCAACCTATGTCCATATTGATTCATTTATTGTCCCTGACATCCCATTAGGAGAAAGGAGTGATGTTTTCAGCCCTGTACTATGAGGAGCCTGACCGCTCTGGTCATATATATGGCCCTGACAACACCACTGCCATGGCCAAGGCACTGAAAGAGGTACCGTACACCATACACACTGTACATGTCTACGCTATATGACAAATGTGTTTCTGTGTGTCCCTCTATTGGTTCAACTGCCTTTATTTTTGTGGGGGGCTCCGTCTGTCCATCCTACAGGGTTGTTTTCAGGCCTGGAAAATGTTTGGATATAAAACATGTGCCAAAACATAGCATTACGTGAAATGTGTGAGGCCTAATGTATACAGGACGTCACGTGACAAAGATAATAGATCTACAAGCTAAGTTAGCTAACAACACGTTGCACTGTGATACTTTGTTAGCTTGTAGATCTCTTTGTTAGCTTGTAGCTCGTAGATCTCTTCATGCGACACCTTTGCTCGAGTCTGCATTGATGGCACACATGTTTAAGAGCCTCATTATTGCACCATTGCTATAGGCCTGGAAATGGGGTAAAATACTTTGGAAAAGTTTATAAAATTTATTGTAAAAAATGTGTGGGAACCCTGATCCTAGGGCCCCTTTGTAAAACAAATTGAGCTTGGAGGAAATATATTTGAAAGGTTCCTTTGCTAATCAAGTTGATCACAATTGTGTGTGTGTGTGTGTGTGTGTGTGTAGGTAGATGACCACATAGGACTGCTGATGTCAGAGCTGAAGCAGGCTGGCCTGTGGGGACACGTCAACGTCCTGGTCACCAGTGACCACGGCATGGCCCAGTGCTCTGCCGACCGCCTCATCAGGCTGGACGACTGCCTGCACCCAGACAACTACTCCCTGGTGGACATCACACCTGTCGCTGCCCTCATCCCACTCAAAGGTGCCCATATACCAGCAGAGAGCAGAGGACAGAATAAAATGGAACTCTCGAGTGTACAATCAGGATGTCAGGTTGTTTTGGGCCTACAACTCTCATGCATTTCAAATAGGAGACCCCTGGGGCTGTATTCACAAAGTATTTTATCTTACCATTAAAACGTCTCTCAAACGGCACTAAAACCTTTTACTACCCCCTACTTTTTATCATTAATGGATTTACACTGCATCGGTGCCTTTTCTGTACAACCAGGACATGAACTTGAAAGTCATGAAGAGTGTGAAACTACTATCGCAGTTATAGTCTACACAACTTCTCTATTTTACTTTAATCATATGACAATAGAGCCGCAGTTCTGTATATATATCAGTCATGGTACAGTTGCCCACATAAATAGATGTGAGTAGAATAGAGCAGGTGCAGATCAAATGTTTCTACATATGGGGCATGGTTCACTGAAGTGTGTGTATGCGTGCCTGTGTGTGTGCGTGCTTGCATGCCTCTTTCTCAGATCCAGAGACAGTCTTCGGTCTGCTCAAAAAGTGCCACCCCCACATGACGGCTTACCTGAAAAAGGCCATCCCTGATAGGCTGCATTATAGGAACAACCAGCACATCCAGCCAATCATCTTGGTCGCTGACGAGGGCTGGACCATCGTGCAGAAAGGGAGCACGCTGCCAAGGCGTAAGTCATATGTTGCAGGAAAAAGAAAGTTGCCGTTATTGTGCTTGTAAGGCCGTCGTCAAATACACAATGTTTAGTGTTTTCTAAATACATACAGTATGCTGAAGGAGTCACTCTAGTGTGTTATTATGGAACTTAAAAAAACCCCGCCAATATCAAGGCATTGAATATTGATGACATAGTTTGAAATGTACAGAATGTTCAGATGGCATGTTGTCTAGACAGATGCTAGGTTCATCGTTTATCTGGTATCCTAGTTTCTTTGAGGCACCACACTGTCTCTGTGCTGTATTTATGTGATTATTTACTTTAAAGTTCATGCTTACTCTGCTTATTCCGATCTCACACTTGTAAGTCGCTCTGGATAAGTGCTAAATGCCTAAATTGTAAATTGATGTTTGGTCCATAAATGTTCTGATCATATTGGGTACAATGGGCAGTTACACAAAATTACACATATTTCACACATACGGAAATGCAAACCTCTCTCTCTCTCTCTCTCTCTCTCCCCCCTCAGTGGGCGATCATGGCTATGACAACTCCTTACCCAGCATGCATCCCTTCCTGGCGGCCACCGGGCCCAGCTTCCGTCCGGGTTATCGCATGCCCGTGTTGCAGAGTGTGGACATTTACCCGCTGATGTGCCGTCTGCTCTCTGTGCCTCCGGGACCCAACAACGGGACCCTAGACCAGGCAAGGTGTATGCTGACTGGGGAGCACTGCGTCAATGCTGCCATGGTGGTGGGCCTGGTGGTGGGAGTCCTGCTGGTCCTCACCACACTCACTGGTAGGTCCTAGCGTAAAAAAAATAAAAGTTAATATGAGGATGTGAGCATTCTTGTGTATGAATGGATTCTAATTAGTGAATTGTCATGCTCGACAAAACTAAAGAAGTGACCCATACTCTTTTTACAGTAGGAAACCTGAGAGGGACATAGTGTAGGGAAACACAGGAAGAAGTCTTCAGACGGGATACAAACATGCCAGCTTTAATCAACTGTACTTATCAGGGTGTTTTGTGACTTTATGACAAAACAAGAGGGGTTAGAACAGGACGATGTTGTGAGACAGGAAGTGTACAGGAAGTGTTTGTCTCAGAACAAATTAACCTGGAAACGTTGTTGTTTCAGGCCTTTTCAGGCTGCTGAAAAGCCGCCGTCCCTCAGCCTCCAGGCCCTTCCAGAGACTCCAGCTGGATGAGGAAGACGATGACCCCCTGCTGGAATAGACTCCACCCCAGCGCACGGCTGTATCCAATCAGACGTCTTCCACCAAGCTTCCCTATGCTGTAAATCTCTTGCACTTATTTTGGTTACTGAATAGACTGTCAGCACAACTTGTGTTGAGGAGTATCTCCAGTGTGTGTGTGTGTGTGTGTGTGTGTGTGTGTGTGTGTGAGTAATGTATGTATGTATGTCTGTATTCACAAGCATGTTTAAAGACCAGTTGCTTTAAACTGTAAGGCCCATTTATACTCCCTTTACGTATGAAAATGAACACGCCAGATTCAAACGATGTAACCATCGCTGCTCACATACTTGTATCCGTCCTTTACATTAGCATCGATGCTTTTTTACTACTTTAAAAAAATGTAATAATGTTGTTTAAGGCCCTTTAAAACATGTTTTAAAAGTTGTTTGCTGAAAACACCACTCAGGTGAAGCATTCTCCACATCCCTCTATAGCCTGTTTTTGGGTTATTTTTGAGTGAAATTCAAGGCAATCTGTGTTGGTTTATAGCTGCTGAGGGAGTTTGCCGTTCCTCCTCTCCCACGTCCCTTTCCGGAACTGGTCGTGTCTCGGGTTAGTGATTTTGAAACCATATAGTGAAAGTTCACCTGCCTTCTAAGCACGGGCTAGAGAGGCCGTACCATGATAAGACGTTATTGCAGTGTATTACAGCGACCTTTTAAAGGGACAGTGCCATTGTATTCTGCTTGGTTGGGGATATCACATAATGGGAAGATGAGACAACCAAATGTATTAATTATATATTATTTCACCCACCTGGACCCAGCCACTGTTTATCAGAATGTAAATTCTGATAATAATCTGTAATCTGTGGATTAACCACGTTGTTTGCCTGTATAACTGCAGTCCGCACCTCTAACTGTTATTGTGAACCCGTTTTGTTCATAGAGGTCTAGTATTTAAGAATGAATTGCCATTTGCTTGTGAGGCAAATTGTTGGGGCATCTCAATGACGAGTAGCGACCTTGATAATCTTCACCAATAAGCACCAACAGACTGCTTCACAAGAACAATGTTGGTGTAACTAAATGGTTTGCTGCAATATATATATTTATATATATTTTAGCATACACAGAATATCAACCACATTTCAACTCTCACGGGAGGGTATTTCCTGGTTTTACAGAGGAGGCGAGAAAATAAAATGTCGGATAAAGAAAATATACTTCTCCACCCGGATGAATGGAGATATTGAGGGGGGTGTATCAAAATAAGCCCCTATGTGACATATGACCAGGAGGCCAATCAAAATGACTAGTTTCTTATATATTTTGCAGTTGATTTTCTTAGTAGGCACATCAGAGACCCCAAATTATGAGTAAAAGCACTGACCTTCATGCAGTACATCCACTAGAGGGCAGGTCAGAGTAAAATGTTTTCTGACAACAAACATGGTGAAGGTCGAGGAGGTCGTAATAATGTACTTGTTATAAGAAAGAGCTGTTCTGTAATAACCGTTTGTCCCTGTGCTCATTTTAAGCGGTATGCCGGTATCATACAGTATGAAAATTCTCACCAACTTTTAAAACTCTTTGCCTTGTCTTTCTACAATCACGATTTCTGGAGGTACTGCTGCGTTTCGTCCATATCCATAAGCTTTCAGAAAATGTGCAGAAAGAGGGACGAAATGAACGTGGAAAACATACAGAAGTCTCCGTCCATATCTGTACATGCACTTAATGTTGAGTATAAATGGGCCTTCATCCTGCTGACCTATGTCAGATTCCCCCTTCAGTCATGGACTTAATATTATCTGGCACAACAGCACTGGCAATGCACTATAATACCAATTATAATACCAAATAATAATGTATTATTATTATTATACTGTATGTTAATATACATACAGTATCCCCCTTACTAGGGACTACTTGAATGTGTGAAAACAAGCAGGTGAAGCTTCTATCCAGAAAATTCACTTGTGTCATGGGGAAATATTTTTTGTTACTGGGCGGAGGGAACCATTGTTATTGAACTGAACCGGCAAGAATGTTGTATTATATCAATGTGAGACCGTCCCCTTGAAGTTACTGTCATAACTGCTGTTTTTTATTTCAGGATGTTATGACGATTGTTAACATTTTAAATAGTTTGATCTACTGACTTGTGATTGTATAGCATGTTATTTTTGTTTTATTTATTGAGTTACTGTTTTTCATCAGCAGGGGGAGTTAATAGCTAACTTGAGATCAGTCATACCTCACTGACATTCTACTGTATGGGTTTTTAGAAGACACATTTAGCAGTATGCACAATCTTTACATATTGTATCAGTCAACGTGAGTATTCTGTATTTGTTTCCTGGGGCACTACATATGGGAGTAACTTTGTGACAGCGGTCTTTCACTTTGGAGATCTCATTGCATCGTTCCATTCATTGTGCCAGTAAAATTGGTTTGAGCGCTGACAGACTGTCACATAGTGTACACACTGGTGTGCAGTGAGTGAATACATCCCAAGTTCCCCAACCATGTCAAATTTTAAATGGGTTAAAAAAACTCTAATATGATATCATATACTATAATCTGATATTGCCCAAGTTGTTTTATCTGTTATAAAACTACCGTAGGCAGACTTTGAACCAAATCAAGCATCCTCTTTTGACGCCACTATTTTATGGTGGTGGCTGGCTGTATTATGGTTTATTACCAGTGCTTTACAGTTCTAGCACTGGCCTCTTCAGTGGCCTGGGAGGTTCTAGAAAGTATTCTTGTGTGTCTTCACATTAATTAACTAACTTGTGACTACAGAGACATCGGATGTTCGTGATTAATTGATCACTATGTACTGAAAACGTTTCACAAAGTGAAATATCTACAAATTTCTATTCCAAAAGTTGCTCTGCAAGAATGAGTCCACTCTTCCATTAAATCTGGACGTGTGGACTCTTCCATTTATTTCTGCCAAAGAATATGTTTAGCATTTATATTTGGCCAGTTAGTTCCCTGGCTTATTCAGAGCAGCTTACATGAGCGGGTTTCATGTTTAAGAAAGGTCTTGCTAAAGGATTCAGACTGTCGACAGGCACGGTTGGCTGTGGGCATTGAACCTTTAAACCTTTGATCCTTCGATTACAGGCCCTGTGTATTGTATTCACTCTTGAACTACTGCTGTCCCTCTTGTATCGTTGCTAAGAGGCACCTAGATGTTTTCAGCTCAGCCTCCATGCAGTCTCTACAGCTTGCATCAAAGATCAGTGAACAGCAAAGAAGCTTGTTTTTGCTTTGATTTGGGAGAATTGACACACTTGGAGCATTCTATATGAATAATAGATGATTGTTCTGGTACATTATGTACACTCAACGCACTCCATGTTAACCACTTGAATCCTAGCGTCCCAATGCCGGAGCGAACATTTGCCAAAAATATCAGAACTGCACCTCACAACGTGCCATGCATGTTGTCACGCGTTGTGTGCTTGTAGATCGGCTATTTTCAGAGAAGAGATTTGGAGTGGGTGTAAAAAGGAGTGGACTTGGGGGACTCCGATCAGTGATGTAGGGTTTAAGTGGATAAAGCACATCTCTTTGTACTTCATGTAAGATGTCTCACCCCTCATGTTACCACCTTTTGAAATCGCCTCCTAAAAGTAAAATTTTACAGAGAGGGGAAAAACCAGCCTGCTTGTATTTTTAGACTTTCAATCCTGCAGCGTGTCAGGTCCGATGGGGTTTATACTGAGGTTCAGGGGTCCTGAACCTCTCTAAAACTGGCGCTCAGCACTTTAAGGGCCATCAAAGCTCTGAAGGGAAGTTGATGTATATTACATTTTGTGTGTATGTGGTGGTCTGTGTGTGGCCTCACGTCTCTGCGCCTCTAGCTGCTGTGTGGCCGCCGGTAGCAACCGCAGCGTCGACCTTACGTACTATGCAAATCTACTAGGTTACTGAAGGAGGTTTCTGTTCTGAAATGTTTTGTCTCTGCCATGACTGTGAATCTGACCGGCTTGATTTACCGTACAAGTCTTTCTGTTTGTTTTTTCTTAATGATTAAAGTTCTAAACAAAAAATACCAATGATTGATTGTTGCTTTGTGTGTGCGCATGCGTGCGTGTAAGAGACAGGATGGCAAAGACGGAGCAACACACGTTTGAAAAATGAATTTAATTTATATTCCTTTATATATATTTTTTTCGTCATTGCAGTCACAACAGTACAATGTAATAAAATGGCAAAGATATAAAATTGAACTCAATACTGACTCATACATTTCTGCATTGTGTTTGAAACCCACTGAGCTGTACATGTATTCATTTATATCCATTTGTATTTGTATTTTTTACATTTGTTTAAAATCTGTCATTTCTTCTGTAGTATCTGTATTACTGTAAATCTCTGTCTCTTCACAGATAAATAGATTTATTTTATCTTCAGGAGGTATTGTAACAAAAATAACACATTTTCTTAACGTCGGCCGTCGAGAGCCATTTGAAAATATGATTTGACTTCTTTCCCTGCTCCCAGAATGCCTAGAACTATTAGACACAGAATACACAAACAAAACTCCAGATACATTGTGTGTGTCAACCCCCACCCGACCCCTCTTAATTTCCCACGGTTGTGATTGGTCGTAAACCTTTACTGTCGTCGAAGACCGACGTTATCCAATCCGAACCAGTAAGCCTCCAAAGACTTCTGGTTTGAGAATGATAGTATTTTATACTTTTATGACCTGCTGTGTATGAAAGTAGAGTAAAGAGGCTTTGAGTGGACCGGACATAAAAATGGGTTAAATACAGAATTATCAGAAGTTAGCCGGACAATTTCCTTTCTGATTTGATGTTACCAAGTGAGAACTTAAAAAACAAAAAAGAAATGTCGGACTGGCCTCAGATATGGTTGCTTTGGAATATTCACTGTCCTACCTTTTGAGATATGTGGTTGTGTTGCACTGTCTCTGCCCAGTTCTGAAGCTGCACACTGCAAAAACCGACCATCTTCGATAAGTTCTTTAATTTTAAACAAAACATCAGAGAGAACTGTTATGTTTTTTTTAAAAGCTTGTGAAAAGTAAAAATGGATCTTGGATACATTCACGAACATAAGATGCTGTATTAGCTATGAAATACTTGGTTGAGATGGGTGTGTTTTTGCAGTGTGACAAAGAACGATCTCTTGTCCTCCGTAGGAATGTCAGAGAAAACTGTAACTTGGGTCTGATCCACCCATTTCCCATTTCCATTTGGCCTTGTCCTACCCCCCCCCCCCCCCCCCCACACTCCCAGAAATAAAAGACACCAAGATTATATAGCCTCGGCTGTCTGGCAACCTTATCCCAAAACAATGACTTAACCTGCCCCACCCAAAAACCTACTATCAGTGTGCTTATAATCAGAACGACACAATGGCACAGACTCCTACGAAAACACAGTAGTCTCCAGTCAAGCTTGGGTTTTTCTTCTCCCGTTTTACATTCCTGATATTAATAAAGAACATCGACTAATCGGTACATTAAAAAGAGCTGTCTAAAGCGAAGCCATCAAACATAGACCCAACAGAGGAAGGTTACCAGTTAAAAGCTATTTACAATCAAAATGCCAACCACGAGAAGAAAAAGAAAGTCATTTGTTTTTGCACATCAAAATCTCTAAAGCTACTTTTCTCAAGCTGAAGAACATGGGACAGCAAACACAGTATAAAACGCAGGACCGCTACAAAAATTAAAACTAGCTTCTCTTTTCCATACAGTTAGATACATCCACCTGCTGTGACCCTGCCCTGTGCTTATAGTATCCAGACCTGGATCAAATTGTCATGAAATTACACTTAGAAATACTTTTCAGTGATTGATTGAACTTGCCAAGCAGTTTGGAGCATAATGGGATTGTCCCAGAACACCAATCCAGGTGGAAAGCGAATGCTCCCAGAACTTAAGGGAATTCAGTTCAAGGATTTCACTTATACCTGGACTCGGATCCGAGAAACTGGTCTGAGTGAGACCAGAAACGGACTAGTGTCTGGTCTTCAATTCTATGAGAGTTAATTTTTTTCATAATTAGCGATGAGGCACAATAGTTCCATTGCTCTGGACTTTGGCTAAAATAGAAATATGGTCCATATGAAGCAATATTGAATACTGTGCTCGTGTGCACACGCACACACGCACGACAAACCTCAGCCCTCATGTTTTGTAGACCCTGACCGTGGCACGTTATCCAAAGGCGGAGAGAAAACTAAATCCCCTGCTGCTGATACAGTACATGTACATGTATAAATGTCAGATCCACAGAGCACAAGAAGTTAAAGTCCACCCACAGTGGACGTACAATGTCATGCTAAGAAGAAAAATGGGCCTGTTAACAGTTACAAATGGAATAAAAACATACAGAAAACTGTTTACAAGTTCAAAAGATGCCAGAATGTAACTAAACGCACCCCAAGAAAGGAGCAGGTACAGTAGCTGTACATCTTTGCATTCTTTACTTTTGCAGTGACAATACTTAACCAATTGAACCCTATATACAGTACTTTGTTGACCAGGGTCCTCCAGGGGTCTAAACTTGGTCCCCTTCCTTTTTCCCCTTCCCACCAAATCTTGTTATTGAAATAAGCAGATCTATAAACTCGCAATGCGCTGCCAGCTTGTAGATCTGCTAAGGTGAATGATAGCTAGCCTATTTTCACAGAATGTTCGCCTGTTATTGCATGCCCAGAATAGGAACGCTAGGGTTCATGTGGTTAAGTGTGAGTGTGTGCTATTCATTTATTGTGTATGTGCCTGCATGCCCCCCAACCTCTCCTCTTCACAGCAAACCAAAGAATGGCTGTCGGTAACCCACATGTTATTGAATTGATGAATGAATGATTGAAATGTGTTAATTGCAATGAATTTTCTTCTGTGTCAAACCTCTCTGATTAGCTGGTACTGTAGCTCTGAGTGGGAGGGGTCAAAGCATAAAGGAAGAGGTCAGGGATATAAGAGGTTGTTGGGGTGTTTGGTTTAGTATTTAGTTGTTGTTGTTTTTTCGAACCTATGACATTTCTCAAAATCCCTTGCTCTTTCAACAGAGCGACAAAAGAGGGACGAATGAAACTGTGACTCTTTAAAACCCCTGACTTCACTGTTTACATAATTTGTAAGGACATTATTGTCTTGTCTGACCTGCAATCATATTTGAAAATTTCTATGGTAGCATTTTGTCCCCCCTCCCCATGATCCACATATGCTTTTGAATGTGTTCATTTATCTAAATGAATAAATACATAAATAAATATACAAACAAATAAATGAAAGTAATTCATAATAATAAATGGGGTGTGAACAGGGGAGATTTTTTTTCTTTTCCTCCCGGGCTTTCTTCTTCTGATCTCTACACTACAACATGGTGACATCATGCTCAGTGTACAATACAAACCCACATCCGATCTCATACAGAATAACAGAGAGAGCTGAGTATGCAAACTCACCTCCCAGACATTCACAGCTTACACTGAGTGTACAAAAATACCCCTGCTGCCCTCCAACCTACTGTTGACCTGCATCTCTGAGGTGGCACTGTACCATCCACCTGAGATGTCCTCAAAAGCTCTACATTTCACCTGGTGGTCATACAGAATTTACCCGTATGGGCCCATTTCTACATTTTAGAGTTAAATTAACAACAACAATTTTGCTGTAGGTGAGTACTACTGAGTAGTGTATTTCACGCGAAGAGCAGCGGCACAATTTGGTGCAGTCAGTGTAAACGAACAAGTCCATGCTGAATTAAAGCTAACTTTCAAGTCATGCACAGGGTCATTTATACAAAACCATCCTGTACACAGCTTTACTCAGTAGCACCATATGAAGATTGTTCCCGAATCACAAAGGGGTGAGGGAAATGTTGGGTTTTGTGAGTGTGTGTGTGTGTTCAGAGGGTGAGGTATGGTCACATGTTGTGTTGTTTGCTGGGTGCAGGAGAAGCCAGCAATAGCTCAGAACTTCACTCAAAATGGGCTTACCATCAGTTATGGTCGTGGGCCTACAGGCTTCCCTGACCTAATGCATGCCCAGGAAGTAAAGGACGGACGGACGGAAGTTATACTTGGTTGCGCACCATTCTAGCGCACAGAAAATAGAAGATCTATAAGTTGTGAGCTTGCAGATCGTCTATTTTCGGCCTGTTCGCTACGCTTATCACCCTGTTTCAGGGACTAACCCTATGTGTTTGTGTGTTGTGTGTACAGTATGTATGTGTGTGTGTGCGAGTGTACGCTAAGCATATCTCTCCCTGAGACTTGCATAGCTTCTGCCAGATACGGAAGAGCAGTTGTCCGTTCGCAAAAACGAGAGCCTTTGGCACAGCCTTAACCAATGACAGAAGGCAGTACTCAAAATGCACCATGGTTGTCAAAGGGATAAAATCTGCCCTTCTTGCACCATAAAAGTACATACGGTATGTTTCAACGGTATGTGTTTCATGTTTGCACCATAATGAAGTGGGTTAAGCAGCCAATTGACTGTGTAGCTTGAGTGTTTTGCACCAGTATATATTTCAACGCTGCTGTGTTGTTGACTACCTGCGTTGGATTGTATTGACTATATTCACACTGCAACTTAATTTACTTAAATGCAACTTCTACTTAATATGAGTATTAAGTAATAGAAAATTGTCTGTCGTGTGAATATGTGACACTAGCACCACAAAAAAGCAATCTATAAGCTCGGCCCTTCTTAAGGGGACACCTTAACGAGTTGCGTTGCACTTGCTTATTTTTCACTTTGCTGTTCACGTTGTGGGGACATTTCTACATTTGCCGTTCAGATCCTCTAAGAAGACTTAATAGTCTGTCTCATTAGTTTTCAACCTGTTGTGGAGCGAAGTTTGAGCTCATTTTTCACATGCTGAAGAAAAAGGTATATGCAAATAAATAGAACATTATTCATTCAACTAAAGCGTCTCCTTCAATATTCATCATAATTCCTTTGTGGACAAAGGACTTTTCTTCCTTTTTTATGAAATAGAGGACACTTTTTCATGAAATTCTACAGTTTCTTTTCAGCCTAGTACTTCCTAAATGTTTTGTTGTTCTGTTCCTCCTTTTGTTGTGCTCGCATTCTTTCTACTTTGCTAATACACTAGCCACCCATTTTAGGGAACGTAAAGGACAAATGTAGATCCCCTTCCCGTCACCCACAATGACAAAAGTATAGATGATGAAAACAAGACATTAAAGATCAAACATTTCAGACATCTCTCCAATCATACCTAATGCTTTCTTAACTGTTAACTCACTGTGCTTCCCTCTATTGATTCAGGGGCCAACTCTCATACAGCAACTGTTAATCAGGGACGTATGCGTTGGGATTGATATTCTGACTTTACACACTAAAATGGCTCTTATTTTTTATGTTCCTGGCCTACAGATCAGAAGTATTTGGGATAGGCGTGAAGGCAAATCTGAAGCTGTGATAAGAATTTACCCCCTTTCCAGATGGTTCCTTTTCCTCACTGCCACATGGTGTTGAAGCAGCTGCAACGTTTTCTAATTGTCTTTCTCATTCCAATAATAGCGTGTCAGTCGTTGCTATCGGAGGAATTATTATGCCGTTTATTATTTGTTCTGCCTGCCAGTTTGACAGCTTGGGGTGTGAAAAAAAGAAGGAAGAAAAACACACCCCACAGAAAATAATTAGCCACACATCACAGCTCACTTGTGGGTGGCTTTTGGGAACAGTGGATAAGCATGAATGCATTACAGGCCATGCCAAGTCATTGTGAGAGACAATGAAAATGATTTTTGATTTAAATCTCAGTGGCAACTGCCTACCACCAGCTTGAGAGCGGCAAGTGATGAGGCCCATATATACGCACAGAGATGCATGGCGAAGATTCACATAAAGCATAAAAAGAATACTTGATATTGGTTAACTCTCAGTAAAATATGTGAAATAGGAATAATCAATTGTTTTATTTTTCTCTAGTCGTTTACCGTTTTTAAAAGATAGCAATTGTAGGGAAACATGAACGGGGGGCCTCCAAAACCTTGTAAACCTCTCTCTTCCAGAATCCTATCTGAGCATAGCAGGAAATGGTAGGGTGACAACAAGGACCTGTCAATATGGCCACGAGATCCATCCCTGGATTTCCACTCTGACACTTCCATTATGACATGAAGACTAAGGTCCTGTTTCGCAAAATCTACCCCATTAGCCATATCCCTGTATACACAGTACACACTATATCCCAAATTAATGGATGCTTAATTCAGAAAACGCAGTACGTAGACGTTCTCCTTATGTGCTGTTATAAGTGGTTGTTAGCGAGGGTAAGTCTATTCTTCACACTGGTTTGTACCTTGGGCTTGCAGAGCACATACCTTCTTCCAGTTGTACATCTATTGTCGTTCTGATCTGAGTAAGAGCATCTACTCTCAGGTATGCTTCGTTCAGGTATCTCCCAGTTTGTGTAGAGAGAAGGAAGGAGATTTTACTGGAAGCACGCTTTAAGGGGAGCTTTTGGTTGGTAGATCAATGCTGACAATCTGCAGAGGCAGGGAAGTGTCTTGTGTACATACGTACACATGATGCCGATCATCTACACTGTCTCCGTCCTTCCCAGCATACCTTGCTGCTCTGCCCAGTAAAAACCCTGACAAAACGGCCCTCCCCTCACCCTGAACAGAAAAGAAACAGGAGATGCCCTCATGGCCCCCGGTCGACGGCACGTGACAGCTAGCTTAAGATAAAAACGCACACCTGCGTGTTGGAAAATATATACATACAACCTTTTGGCTAGACTAACAACAACGTTCCACAAACACTTGGGTATTAAAAGTGACGTGTTGATTTTATATTTATTTTCCCTCCATGTTATCACCTCTTTCACGTCGTTCCACTAAACCTGTGAGTGCAAGCGCAGTGTAACAAAAACAGCATGCAGTTGAAGCGTGGGCGCTGGTCGTGAATGCGCGCACTGTGTTTTCTTTTTTTTTTGTCTTCGACCCATCTTATTTTCGTTTTGCTCTTCACAGCAGTGCACGGGTCTGAGAAATGCATAAACGACAACGGACAGAGAGATAGCAACAGTTGGAAAAGAGAAAGGGATATACAGGGAGATAAGAAGGGGTGGACAGAGAGAGAGAGAGAGAGAAAGAGAGGGACTCGTGCTGAAGCAGCTGTTTGAGTCATGGCCATGGGACTCGCAAGTCAGAATGATTGCGAGAAACTGTGTCTGTGTGTGTGTGTGTGTGTGTGTGTGTGTGTGTGTGTGTGTGTGTGTGTGTGTGTGCGTGTGCGTGTGTGTGTGCGTGTGTGCGTGTGGGGTTGTGCATGTGTGTTCAAGATCGCTTTTGTGCCTTTCAGCTAAATACTGTGTGTACATTTGTGCTTGTGTGGGTGTGTGCTCCTTAATTTATCCCTCCGTAGACATGTTTTAGTCTCCGGTACGCAAGTACGTATGTATCTTTACTTAGGTGTACATGTGCCTATAACTCTGTATACCGTTTGTGCATGTCATGCACATATGTGTGTTTCAGTGTGTGCGACACAGATACACATCATATATACCGTATATATCATTTATGTGTGTGAGGGGGGATTCAGAGTGTACTTGTACTGCTAACTTTAAGAGAGCCAAATGTCCTCATAAGGATAGAAAAATATGGAAAGTGAGGACATTTTGCTTGTCCCCCACTTCACGGGAGGCTGTTTTAGAACTACAACAGCGTTTCAGGGTTAGGGTTAGAATTGGGTTTCTGTTATGGTCAATTACAATCACAATTTAGGCATCTAGAAGTGCGAGATCAGATTCAGTGTGAAGGTTAAAGTCATCGTAAGCATTGCAGTACAAGAGTGTGTGTGTGTGTGTGTGTGTGTGTGTGTGTGTGTGTGTGTGTGTGTCTGTGTCAGAGCGAGGACTCATACTGCAGCAGTTCATAGAGCAGGGGTCCGTCGCGGTAGCGGATGCCCACGGCGGCCGGCGTGATGTACTGCAGGATGTTTATGGTCCTCCGCAGCCGGCGGTCCACATAGTGCGCGTCCCACGCCGGGTAGCGCTTGCGGGGCATGTCAATCTTGATGAGAGGCCCCTCCATCTTGGACGAGGCCGGTGGCACCGACCTCACCTGGAAGACGGGCAGGCAGCTCTCGGCCACCTCCTCCTCCGAGTCCGACTTGGCGAGGTGGGCCGGCGTGGGCGGGGCGGTGGGCGGAGCCGAGGGGGGCAGCGGGAGGCCCCAGAGGAGCTGCGCACAGCACGAGGAGGCGGGGCTGGGGTGCATGTGGGCGGTGGCCGGGTGGAGGAAGCCGTAGTAGAGCAGCATGATGAGCACGCCGCCGGCGAAGGACAGGTAGACGCCACACAGCGCCAGCCCCGCGTAGGAGTCGGTCAGCGTCGGGTCTCTGTATGCGTACCTGCAGGACATAAGGACGATGGCGGAAGGGTGGTTAGGAGTGTGGGTGTGGGTGGTGGTGGGGGTTGTCGTGTCGGTACTTTCAAGATAGGTGAAAACGTTTGACGATATTGTTCTTATCTGATACTAGGGTGATGGGAAACTCCATTCAAATTCAATTCCAACCTTAAGCGTAACACCTTTATCCCTGTTTGTCTCACTATAGACAAATCCTCAGAGCGCTGCCTGTAGCTGGGGTGTCGCCTGTGCGGAGCGGCGCCCGATTGACACCGCAGTTATGATTGCCGCTCTGTGGATTTGTCTATACTCAAGTGACCCCCATCCAGTAACCTCTAATTCACCCCACTTCCTTCAATCCTGATTCATACCCTCACCCATAAACCTCTGATATATCCCACTTTCACTTGGCGCACTGTTTTAGAAGGAAACAAAATTAAGATGCGATTAAATAATGTACGGATCATTACAGATCACAGCAAATCATTTCCCTTAGTGTACATGGCTCAAATGAATATTTTCAGTGGCATATACAGTGTGACATATGAATCCCACCACACCCATCCACCCTTTCCATCCATGCTCACCAGAGCCCGGTGAGCACGGTGTTCTCGGCCAGCACCACGGAGTAGTAGGCCACCATCCGGTAGCGTGTGGTGCCCTCCTTGACGTTGAACCAGCAGAAGATGTAGACGATGCCCACCACCATGTTGAATAGCACCTCCTCCCACTTGGACATGCAGAAGTCGGTGCCGCCGTGCACCACCCAGAAGGCCATGGCGCACCAGTGGATCACCACGAAGATGCCGAAGTACAGGTGGAAGAGCGAGGCGAACAGCGCCAGCGACAGCACGCGCGAAGAGATGGTGAACAGGCGCCAGAGGAGGTGCAGCAGTGCACCGCGGTAGCTCATGCTGCGCTGGTCGTCGCGGGAGTCGCGCAGCAGCTTGTGGTACGATGCCAGCACCCATGCCAGGGAGAGAAGAGACGCCAGGGAGGACACACCTACCGTCGAGAAGGTAGGAAGACGGAGGAGAGAGAGAGAATGATAATGTGGGATGGGTGGGCGTGTAAGAGGAGGGGTTATGAAGGGAGATCAAGAGAGAGAGAGAGAGATCGAGAGAGAGAAAGAGAAAGAGGGGAACTTGTGGTCTGTGTCCATATATTTATTCATTGATATTGTTTATAAATGCAACCATGAAAAATAGGGAGAAACAAAGGAAGGAAGAATAGAGAAAGGCACACACATCCCAACAAAACAATCCAACAGGGTTTCCCCTCTTAAAGGAGAAACTGACCCTTTGTCAACTCCCACCCATGGTCCCGCCGTTCTTCCACACCCATTGGTTGTTTGGGGGGACAAAAATCCTCTCTCTCTATCCACTACCATTGAAAAGGTTGTTTTTCAGTTGTCTCATATTGATATTTGATATTCTTACTAAAAAGGTACACTCCGGTCGCACTATAATGACTGGGCTTAACATGTTTTTTCCCCCTATTTTTTTTTCTTTTTCTCATGTTTAGAAAACTCAGCATAAACAAGCTGCTATAAGAAGAAGCTTGCTGGTTGGTCAGTCAGGGATATACAGGGACCAATCAGAAGGCTGACAATTCCCTGATTTCTCTTGACTTTCTGACAGAAGGATTGGCTTTTTACCTGATGTATATGAGATACCACAACAATGGGACCAGCTCCATTTATCTTTGTGAATTTGGCTATAGCTATAGTCGCCTAAACTAAATAAATATTTGTTTAAATATTTTTTTATGATTATGATATTTTATGCTCACAGCAAAAAATAAATCCTTCAAATTCCATGACTTTTCCTGTATGGAATTGCATTTTCGATATTCCTTGACTTTCCAGAAATCCCATGGGAACCCGGGCCGTGGGAAACAAGAAACAAAAGAGAAATCGAGACATTAAAGCCTTTCTGGGTTTCTGGTGGGTGTCTGTTGGGCGGTGTACACAACATGCAAGGGTCCTTTCAGCTCCACCTACACTGCAGGGTCTCAGCACGATTCTCCTGGATCATGATGCAGAGCTGCAGCACCAGCTGCGGGGCTGACTCCAGGAAGGTCTCCAGCAGACGCAGCATGTTGACGTCGGCATACTCGAACATCATGGCCCAGTACCAGCGGCGCTGGTGCTCCTTCTGCCGCCGCGACTGGATGCCCAGGTACAGCGTCCTGATGTACCTGAATGGGACAGAGGTGAAGGGGTTGGGGGTCAGAGGCCGTGGAACAACATCTTTGTGGCGGGAGTGCGGGTGGTTTTAAAAGGCGCCATGTAAATGTTACAGAATATGCCCTTGAAAAGGTTACGGGGGTCAACAGGGATAGTCTACCAGCACTGGGGAGAGGGAGGTGAGGATTGAATTAAAGTGTAGCCAGAGAGGGGTGGTTAGGTGGATAAATGGTGTGGATTCATGACATTTTGATGTCATTTAGTTTGCTCTGAATCCCACAGAGCCATCCTACAGCGCAGTGCACGTGTGCATCAATTCAAAAACAATGGTAGCGCCTATACTGGTGTCTAAGACATAAAGACAATTTCGGGTTTTAGTACACACTCTTATCCAGAGCGACTTACAAGTGCAAGATCACAGTAAATGGCATGAACCCTAGGACACTGGTTGCATCCCAGACCCAACTAGCCTGGTAAACCCTCCCTCCGGAAATCTCATTTCCATTTGATTTCAGGAGTGAGTCTGGCCTGATCCGCCTTTCTGCAATATTGGCTGTGCTGGAGTTGGGCGGGAGTAATACCGTTGACTGACAACCCCTTTAGCCAATGATAATTTTTCCCCTTCAGCCAATCAGCAGTTCACCAGTCTTAATGTGACGCAACGAGACTTTTGAGACAGCCATACCCAAAATGGGTTGCCTTTTTCGGATACAATGGTGTCACTGCCCGCCCCTACCGGTTCTCTAAATTTTAATTTTTAAATAGGCTTTGTCATGATTAATTGACCACATATATGAAGTTAAACAACTAAATTCTATCCAAACGATATCTTATAAGTAAATTCCGTGCCTCAAAATAGAAGTTAGAGAGCTTTTTGAAGTAAAAAAATAGCGGAGAATTGGCCGCACAAGAAAAAGATGGCTGCCGTTCGTGTTTTGGGCTCACTCGAACTCGCCACCTGATTGGCCAACGTAAGCTGTCAATCACAGAACAATGAGCGACGACGCTGATAGGCTCGGCCGTTTGGCATACACAGCCAATATTGCAGAAAGGCGGATCAGGCCAGACTCACTCCAGGAATCAAATAGAAATGAGATTTCCGGAGGGAGGGTTTACCAGGCTAAGACCCAACAGCTGACAGTAATTGCATTAACGAGGTGGCTGTGTTGTCAAAAGGCCAAGAACACTGGTACTAAACCAGAACCTGTACACCGGTAGGTAATGTATATGCAAAGTACAAGTGCAAGTTAATGTTAGCTACCATTAGTTACTGCTGTGGGCGCCCGGCCCTGTGGGACAGGGCTTGGAAGATACTGTAATCAGGGCGAACCAGATAATGTCAAACTGTCTTTACGAATCTCTGCCATTGGACAGGAAGGTCAAAGGGGAAATGCACTTGGCTAGTGGTTTATTGAAAAGCCTAGCTGTCCACTAAAATGCAAAGGTTTACATGCTTGAGCAACACACAAAGCCCTTACATCCTCCTTTTGTCAAAAATCTAATCTTCTCTTAAATTTGGTGCTTAAAGACGGGGTGCCCCCCCCCTAAAACATAATCATCAGGTATTATGGTTATACTAGGAGGAAGACTTTTTTTTCAAAAGTGTACAGAAATTGTTAAAATTATGTTTTTATGTGGACACGCCTCCAGTTCATTAAGTATACCTGGTTCTCACCTTAGCACCTCCTCCACCACCCACCTGTCCTAGTCCCTCCTCCTCCTCATGCCCACACCTGTTGCGTTATGATAATGAGGGGGAGGGTATATTTTTACTATGTCACTAAAGCGCTGTTTTTCTATTGGCATGTTTGACCCTCAAGGTTTCAGCCTCCAGGTAGAAACTCAAAATAGTCAGAGAAGACATAAAACACCATAAAAACACCACCAGGGGGCTTAATGAAGTTCTATCAACCTCATAGACACATGAAAAACAGAAAAAGTTCAAAACCATGGCACCACCTCTTTAAACATTTTAATGAGACCTATAGATCTGACCCTGTGCTACTTTGTGTTGCTTCCTCATAATGTGGATTGTTCTGGATTGGCTGTAAGTCTCTTTGGATAACTGTGTCAGCTAAATACCTTTATCTCAGATGAAAAGGTTAAAACAAAACGATAAAGGACACCAAGGGGTTGAATGGCAAATGTTAGTATGGGTCAGAGTGTAAATGTTAAACAAATAAGCTCATTAAATTGACAGAAGGTGAAGAATTTAAAGGTTATAATCTAAGGTTGAACTGGAGTTCTTAAATGACAAGATTTAAAAGAAAATTCAGTAGAGTAACCATTACAAGATTAAGACATTTTCTTTCTTTCTTTTTAAAGAAAGGCAATAGCCTACAGACAATACTGTAAATCAAGTTGTCCATGTCTGTGGCAAATCTTGAATAAAAGATAATCATCAGATAATCAAAAATAGACTTCATGTTTTCCCATTATAATGTTCTAATTTTGTTCATGTAATGTGTGATGAAAGAACTGACTGTATTGATAAAACCCCAATTATTGAAATCCAAACAAGGAATAGACTTGGGACCATGCTGAATTGATGCCTGTGTATACAGCCAGTAACAGTGGCTGACTTGCCAGTCAGGTTTTCTTCAGAATTGGTAGGACACTGATTTAATTAATTCAGAAATACTATCATTTTGAAATGTGTAATACATTGGCATAGACACTATGGCATAATATGCCATAGTGTAATATTATTAGGAGTCTACTAGTATACATTTTAGGTCAATGCGATTCTGGTAATATTATAAAGTTTTGTATGTCTGTGGCAAACATCACACTAATATCCACCACAAGCGGTCATGGAGATGACCCCTGAACAGGAATAGGAATAGGCTACATAACAGCTTCCACTTTTAATGGGCCACGTACTGAATGATCTGAGTGGATGCCAATACTATCATCTGAATGAAGTCTGTGCCTCAAATCCCAACTGAATCACAATTTCCATTGTGCTGGCTTAAGAATGATGTCATGACTTTCTTATTCTTATTCTTCTCCTCTTCAACAAATGGCAGTTAAAAGATGACAGTGGCAGTAGGCTGTTATTCCAAGCAGAGAACTAAAATATCATTAGTCCAACTGGTTCAATTTGTGTCCATCATCAGCAGAATGTGCTGTCAAACTGTCCCTGAGAATGACAGCTGAGCTTTCATGTTGTTGACTCATATGTGTTGTGGCACTGTGGATAAGAGCATCAGAGTATCCGCAGTCATGGACCAGTGGTGGTAGAATTTGTCATTTGGTGTGAACAGCCATTCGCACAAACATGACAAAGGGGAGCAGGGACCGAATGCAATGGAGAGCGCTCATTGAAGCCTTATGTCCCATACTGGTTCTCAAACTTTTTCATGTCAAGGACCCCCAAATTGATGTATATTTGGCTGCGGACCCAATCTGAAAATATTTTATGCTAGGGACCCCCAGGAGCGAAGATTTTAGTTTAAAAAGTTTGCTTTAAAAAATACATAATGCAAAGATTTGCACAAACTTCCATGATTTTTCAAAATAGCAGGTCTACAAGCTCATGAGTGCCGCGCTATGAGCTTGTATATCTGCTATTTTTGAATAGCAAAAGTATAAACTATGGTTAAAGTGGTTAAAATGATTGTGCTGGGGATGCCCTGGTACCCCCCCACCCCCCCACCCCAAGGATCCCTAGGGGTCTCCGGATCCCACTTTGAGAACCAATGCCGTAGGCGTAGGGGACAAAGAGGAGTAAGCACTGTAAGTAAGTAAGTTGGGGGTTCAGTGTCTTGCTCAAGGATACTTCGACACTAACCCAGGCGGAGCCTGAAACCGGGAACCTTCCGATTCAGAAGCTGCCACTCTACCTCGTGAGCCACCATTATAGGGGGGAAAGTGACTGTAGTATAGCAGTAGAAATACTTGAGAATCTTACCTTTGATGTCAATGCTGACTTTATTAGTAAAAAGGCAAACTACGGACGTTTCGTTTTTCAAAAGCAAGTCTCTGCTGAAAGTATGTGTATTGTTGTGTCACTTTTAACATTCACAATGACGGCTGGTTTAACAATCTCAGTGTAAAAATCAAGAAATTGCAGGGGAACATTGTGAAGGGGTGCCGTAAGGTTTGGTGTAAATTTAAATGAACGTTTTTTTGTCACCTGTACCAGGTCAGGGGCACACAGCAAGCTCAGGTCATCTTATTGGACTCCCAGCACCCTTTTACACAGTGAGTTTAACTGGCTCTCCTCCGGGTGGAGATTTTTTACCACACTAGAGGTGCACCAACAAATATATGAGGTATTTTATTCAATCAGCTATTGGCATTTTAAACAAAATTGGACTGTGACTATCTTGTAATATGGTGGCCTCCATTTGTCTTTCCTCGATGCTTCTTTTGATGGTTCAATTGACAATTGGCAATTGACAACATGTTGTCCAATTTATTAAGTTTTCTGATGTTTTATGCCATTGCAACCCAAATTGCCCCTCAGGGCAATCCCTCAGGGATTAAAGCTTTACCTTTATTATGTTGAATGCCTAAAAAACGAGTGACAATGGAAAAACCATTGGTTACTTTGTGGTAATTCACTTCTCCTCGCAACTCTTGTCTGATCCGTGATGCTCCAATGTTTATTAGACATTGGCGTTTCAATTCCCAATTAGGGCTGGGTCAGATTACTGGGCAAAGTCTCATCCGGGGTGGCACCATTTTTGCCATCTAAATGAAGGTTAGAGCATCAGACAGGAGTTGTGAGTCATCTCTATTATCTGTGCTTACTGGTTCTCATCTCCAGTCCTGGGGATCAGAAATACTGCAGATTCTCTATCCTACAGTAGTACCATGTAGGTGACTGCATTCACCTGCTCTCCCAGGGTCTAAATTAGTCCCTGATTACACAGAACGATAAAGACCTCAGAACCACTGTTCTGCTGAACCAAGTGGAGCTGGCTGAACTACTACCAGACTCACTTGGGATTAGCGCATTCATTAGAGTTAGCCAGCATGCTAATTTTATG
>NC_137626.1:22700871-22775871 GCF_963280865.1 Gymnoscopelus braueri | reverse complement strand
AGGATCGTAGACTCTAGAGTGATTGTCTTTGTCAAAACTGTGACGGCAAAAATGTGGTCAACCTTCCCGTCTCTTGAAAGCAGCCAGACCCCGGCTCCCGCCTCATGCCGCCCCCGTCGCAGACTGCCCTGTAAGCCGGTCACTGCAGCCCCTCCTGTCCGCTCCTCTCCGCAGCTCGCAGCCCTCTGCTGCGCCGTTTCCACACACACACACACACACACACACACACACACACACACACACACACACACACACACACACACACACACACACACACACACACACACACACACACACACACACACACACACACACACACACACACACAGTGACTCACTTCGCCCTCTGCCGGAGAACGGCCTCATTTGCACATCTGCACACGTACACGCACGCACACACACGCATGATGTCGCATGAACGGTAAACGGAAGACTCAAGACTCGCCCTAAACACGCTCGCCCCCATTTTGTTCACGGACTGCTTGCCCCCAGAGGTTCTTCTTCTTGTATTCTTATTTCTTGTATTATGTATATCAGGATATAAGGTTAGAAATACGTTTAGGTTTAGCCGTTTAGGCATAGTTTTACTGAGGTTACGTTTAGGAATGAATAAGGTTAGGTTTTGGCACCGTTTTACTGAGGTTTATGTTTAGGAATAAGGTTAGATTTAGGCATAGTTTACTGTATAGGTTTAGGAATAAGGTTAGGTTTAGGCATAGTTTACTGAGGTTATGTTTAGGAATACCAGGTGGCGACCATTCCGAGGTCGCCGGTTTTCCCCCGGGGCAACTGTGTTTTGGGGCGAGCGTTTTGGTATTCGCATGAACGAGTGCTTTCTGTAGCCAGAGCATGTAGTAATGTAGTATGTAAGGATTTCTGCAGCTCTCCCTCTTTCCTTTTGCACATCCCTCTCTCTCTCTTTCTCTCACTCTCAACTCTGTCACCCCTTTCTCCCCCCCCCCCTCCCATAATGATGAGGGACATTGTCTGCACACAGATGTGCTGTTTGAAAGTCAAGGGGAAAGCATGGGGCCTGGAATAATGGGAATGGAAAATGGGAGTTCCACATTCTCCCCTGTCTGTCATTCCTCCTTCCCTACTTCCCTTACCTCCCTTTCACCCGTTCAGCCCTCCTCCATCCCTCCTATCCTCTCTCTTCAGTCCATCCATCCATCCATCCATCCATCCATCCATCCATTTCCCTCTTCTCTGTCATCTATCCCTTCATCTCCCTCCCATCCTTCCATGCCCTCCATGCAGTGGGCTGCCTGCCTGCTCTGTGGCTCTGCCAGCCTAATCACCCACAACATATGTCTCTAAAGAGATCCCTGCAGGACATACAGAGAGAGGGGAGAGCGCTGGTTTCTGGGATCCCAGAATGGGATAGGGGGAGAGAAGTGTGCAGGGAAAAGTGATAAAATGGGTTCAAAGGCAGGCGTGAAAAGGGAGTGCAAGACTAAGGGAGTGAGGGAGGGGGTTTAGTTTAGCATCAAAGAATCAGAAGAGGAATGTGGAGGACACAAGAGATGGAGGCAGGAAAGAAGAGAGGGAGAGAGAGAAGGGTTTAGGCATTGGGAGAGAGGAAGAGAGGAAGGAGGGGTAAGGAAGGAGGGATTGATGTGGCGAGGCAAGGAAACACAAGATGTGAGGGAGGACGTGACGTGAGAGAGAGAAGGAGGAGAGGCCATGGATTATGGATTTGGGAGATGGGCTAAGGCGGGGTGGGGGGGGGGGGGGGGTATATTCAGGAACCCAGAAAAGGGTGGAGGACATGACAGAGAGTGAGAGAGAGAGAGAGAGAGAGAGAGAGAGAGAGAGAGAGAGAAGGGATTGGTTACGCATCGGAAGGAATAAAAGATGAGGAAAAGAAAGAGAGTGAAGGAAACATGATTATGGGGTTTTATCCTTTACATGCTGTCGAATGTTTCCCATATATACATACATACATATAGTGCGTACATACATACATACATACATACATACATACATACATACATACATACATACATACATACATACATACATACATACATACATACATACATACATACATACATACATACATACATACATACATACATACATACATACATACATACATACATACATTCAGTACACACCTGATACTCTATCTGTCTTTCAATCTTCTAACGTAATAATCTTTCATAATCATACACATACAGCACATGCCTACATACATACATACATACATACATACATACATACATACATACATACATACATACATACATACATACATACATACATACATACATACATACATACATACTGTACATTCTGTACTCTATCTGTCTTTCAATCTCAGAAACACGTTGTAAAACAAGCACGTGTTTCCTGGCACATGTACTTTCTCCTTGCACTCTGTATCTCCTTCTCTCTCTCTCTCTCTCTCTCTCTCTCTCTCTCTCTCTCTCTCTCTCCCCCCTCTATCTCTCTCTCTGTCCACTGGAGATTACCCTCTCTGTTGTCATGACAACCTTGGCTGTGTGGATGAAGGACTGTTGAGTGTGAGCAGTTTCTGGATATCAGAGAGCAGAGAAAGAGAAATATTGTGTGTTCTGTGCACCATGTGTGTGTACATGTGTGTGTCCGCATAATGGGGGGGGGGGGGGGGCTGGGGTCACCAGGTTCTGCTCACCTCAGTGCAGGGAGCGCTCAGAGGCGGAGTGAGAGATAAGACACAACATGGGACATCAGACAAAATGGGACATCCAGTTGGTAGTTAAGCCAATTAGTGCACTGTACCTACAAGGCAAAGTCCTGGGTGTTAATTTAACTCTGTAAAAACTGACCACCTGTCTATGCACTCAAAACATTTCTATACCTCACATCATGTATGACGGCTTCTGGTAAAAATGTCCTTCTTTAGTTTTCAAAAGGGGGTCCTTGAGTGCGTTCCAGGACTCCCCAGCCAAATAGGTTAGTTTAATTGCACTAAGATACAAAACAATGAATAGTGACCATTATAAATATGTTTCAATATCACCACTATGAATCTATTCCTCATGTGCAATAATTACGTGTACAATTTCATTACATTTAAACAAAAACATCTTTTCATCTTTTCATTTTTATTTGGGGGTCTCTTATACATGAAAAGGATTGCTTTCAGCTTGCATATTTCAGTCAGGGACTAGTTAGACCAGTAGTTCTCAATTTGGGGTCCGGGTACTCCCAGGGGTCCAGGGGTCAGGGGGTTCCAGAGAAAATAGACAATCTACAAGCTCACAATGTATTGCAGTGTGACACATTGTGAGCTTGGAGATCTGCTATAAAAAAGAAAAAGGTTTTGAAAAGCATTTTTATGCTTTTTTTTTGTGGGTGCTATGCAGCCAGGTGGTGGGTTTATAGGATTATGGGATTATGACACTCATAACAGGACTATACAAATAATCATTGTAAAGATGAGTTCCTGATTGTTTTTAGATAATCACAGAAAAGTGAAACTCGTTTGCTTACATTTTTTTGTGTGACTGTCAGCTTGTCCTTCTGGTAGCCTCCTCTGGAAAACTAAACAATCCGGTTTCCCTCCCCTATGATGCCCTTCACTTAATTAAGTTGTTCCCAACGTGGGGTCCAGGCAGGCCCAGGGCCACGGGGGTGCTAGAGGGGGCCTGGCACCCTCAGTTGCAAATTCTGCCCCCTCAGTTTAAGTTTTATGTACATATTGTTTTACTATATAAAAAATCACACCCAGTGTGAAGTGGGCGGTGTGGTCACAGTGGTCATCACAGTGATGGAAGTTCACTTAAAGAAAAGTAATATTGTGGACCAACCATTGTACACCCCTAACTTTAAAAAAAACATAAATGTGTTTTTTTTAAGTGCATAGTCCTATTTATAGGGCTATGCACATGTGTCATGTTTCACTAGCCAATCACAGTCCTGAATAGACTGTGATTGGCCAATCACGGTGCAGGGTTAGGGGGGTACACTGGTGGCCAATCACAGCGCAGGGTTGAGGGGGTGCAATGGGTGTCGATGTCCAAACCTCACATATAGGGGCGGTTTCACCGCCCAAAAATGACATTTTCCATCTGCCCCTCAGTCATTTCATCCTGGAGCCGAGCCTGGGTCCAGGGACCCTTGAGGTTCCTTGAGGAGGGGGTTCCAAATGGACCCGTACAGCTCTGCAAAGTCTCATTCATTTATACTTGGTTGCATGCTGGTGTTGCATGCACTAAATAGCAGATCTACAAGCTCACCATACGTGACAAGTGGTGAGCTTGTAGATCTACTTTTTACTGAGCACGTCACCAGCACACAACAAAGTATACATGAGGCTTAACTCTGAGAGTTATGGGGTTAAAAGTTAAAAAGTTTGAGAACCACTGACTTAACCACTTAAACCCCAGCATCAGTATTGTGGGGAAAGCCTTGGCTGAAAATAGCAGATCGACAGCTGAAGCTTTCCCCTCAATAACAGAAAACAGAAAATACATAAGTATTGACTCCAGTTACCCATATGGGGGTTTAAGTAGTTAAATTAATAGCAGGGTTACAAACCTAAAGGAGCGTTGAAGCGTCTGTAGGGCGTGGACAACCCACCGAGCCTCTGGGCTGTCAGCCAATCACAGCGGGACAGAGTTTCCATTCACGGGGACACGCGAGTTGCGGCTCACTCTGCACGGCTGTGTTCATACCGGTGTGTCTCGGCAGCTCTGGATGAAACTCGTCTCCAAGGAAAGAGGGAATAACAAAGTCTGCATTTTGCTGTCCATTAGTAAAGGTAAACAGTAAGTGAACGGCCGGCGTGTCCTTTCTTTGCAAGCGTGTTGTTAGCTAGGTTTACACTCAGCTAGCTTGGCTTCTATTAAGTTAATAGAAGCCAAGCTAGCTGAGTGTAAACCTAGCTCCCATGACAACTGGCTCTGTTCCAGTTCTCAGTGATATTAGCCAGCTGAGCTAACCACATCTAGCATGTTGTTATTACCCAGAGCATCTGATTACCAGCTTTCTATCGTTGTCACACATGTCAGCTTATTGATCAATGTGTGCAGTGGTTAAATATTTAGTTAGCTAACGCTCAGTACAGTATAGCCAGTGGCACACTGATGTTAGCTAACGCTAGCCCACGTTAATCTCACACATCATTATGTATTAGTGGTGCCAAGGTGGTCTGGGCAATAAACCCCTTCTATATTTAGAGTCGGTCAGCAGCAGAGGGCTTGTTCTTCACAGTAATTAAGATCACAGTTGGCCATGGTGACGTGAGTGGGTCGGGACCCTTTCGTGGGTCGCGGACACATTTTTATATAACTAACTATCCCTTCATATTTTATTTCCTACATTTTGTTTGATGTTATTATTTCAAAACATTTTCAAAGAACACTGGGAGAAAAAAAAGCAAATTCTTCCATGAATTAAAAGAATTCCATGAAGTTTGGTTCTCGGACAAACATCTGATTTATCTTTTGGGTCTTGAGTTAAAAAGTTTGGGAACCACTGCTATACTACATGCAGTATTCTACATGCAGTGTTTTACTGCCCAGGCACAGAATGTGCCACTGTGTGCCAGTGCGCATACTCTGGACTTACAGAACATACTATAATTGAAATTGTAAGGGTTATAACATAATCTCTCAAAACAGATTCAGCTAAACCCAAATGGGTTCTGTCGTGGAATTCTGGATCTATCAGTAATTGATGAGGCAATAGGAGTCGAGACAATATTCTAGGTGGTGATGGTTATGCCTTAATAATAATGTACATGATATCTCGGGGAGACGTACAATAACACTCAGGTCGGTGGTACTGTAGTTCTGCGGTGAAAGAGCACAGGGATCAGACAATAGTTATGCCAGCTGCTTCAAGGACAAGCTGAACCATAACAAGGCTGTGACCAAAACAATAGCTGCATGCCTAGTGGAGACATATAGGCTCTTACAAGCTACCAAATATCATAACCTAATCAGCCAAAGTGACTTTGAGAGTTGAGATCAGGTACACAAAGTGATGTGAGATTAGAACATAACGTTATCACCCACTCAAGGTGGATAATGGTGTTATTGGCAGAGTACAGTACTGCTGAGTGCTCAACACATAATCAGTAATAAACATTTCACACAGGAGAAACATACACACGCACGCACACGCATACTGACTAGATCAACACCCCCCTTCTTTTCTCATTGTGCGCACAAGGATGTTGAATGTCACACAGGTGTATCAAAAATGAACCTACATTCAGGAAATTGTTGTATTATTACTGAGCAAAATGGTGTGAATTTTAAGAGCAAATGGTGTGAATTATAACTATCTTATATTTGTTATACTTCTATGCTTATATTACAACCCTGTACATCCTGTAGTGTGTAATACCACACCTAACATTAGTCAGGAGCTGAATGGATAAGATGAATAGAATTGCTTTATTTTGCCATGAGATGTTTTGCATAAAAGGTGCTCTTTAAAACCGGGAAAGCATCTGTGTCATTTTAGAGTTTTTGCGTTGGCTATTCAAAAATAGCAGATACACAAGCTCACAGCGTGTCACTTTGTGCCGCGCTGCAAGCTTGTACATTTGCTATTTTTGAAAATAATTGAAAATCTTGTAAGTGTGAGAACTACCTGTTTAGAAGGCGTGGGTCATGTTATTTTATGTATATCTTTTGAATAGGGAGTGTTCAGGATGTCGGTGGTGGCGGCGTTGCTCAGAGGTGCAGTCAGGCGTGCGGGGAACAGGAACAGGCCCCTGTACGGCGCCGAAGGCCCGAGCACTCTGAGGTCCAGTGTCGGCTTCTCCAGGCATCAGGCTTCTGCCGACGAGAGGAGTTACTCCTCTTCATGCACAGAGACGGATCACCCCAAAGTCCTCATCACTGGTGGGACATTTCAGTGCGTTCTATTTGCTGTGTCAACATTAGGCTGTGCGTCGCTCTCGGCTTTGCCTATAATACCATATAATTATAATGAATCCACCTGGTTCTGCTGCAATCCATTTTTCTCTGTAATCCGAGGTGTGTCTGTCTCCCACCTCTATTGCACCTTATTGTTTTGGGGTGGGGGGGGGAGCTCCTGTTAGTCACTATAATGAGAAACTTCTCATTATAGTGAAACTTCCTCAAAATACGATACATTTTGTATCTAAAAAATAATGACGCAATCTCTCAAAATAATTAGTAACTTGATTGAGGTACTGAATCATTGTTATAATTTTTTAAAGATGCTTATTAGTTTGAGATACAAAGTAATTATTTTGAGATACAAAGTCATTTAGAAAATAAATCTCATTATTATGACTTTACAGGATCTTTTTAGTTTTTTCATCACATTGGCTCTTTTGTGGTTTTCGTGTGGTTCTATTTTACCGTCATACATTGAGCGTTGTCAGCATTGATATGTCATGACTTCAGCATGGAAGCCTACACTAATCATTCCAAGTTGCTCCCCTTCATAGTGTTTTCCATGACGGCCTATGTTTTTTGTCTTTCTCCATCCCAGGGGGACTCGGTCAGCTGGGCGTGGGGCTTGCAAAGTTGCTGAGGTAAGCAGCTCCGTAACCTTCTTCACTAATTTTTCAAAAGTATTTCAGTCATGTACAAAACATCACCATATGACCCTCTCGATGTGTGTATGAGTGTGCTTAATGCTTATTGTTTATTTGTGTGCTATCTGGACTTGAAGTCACAAAACTGAAGTTCGGAGTGGGGTCCTTTGCCTTAAATTGTTGTGTTGATGTTTTATCCCCAGGAGGCGGTTTGGGAAAAATAATGTGATTCTGTCTGACATCCGGAAGCCCTCGAATGATGTGTTTCACAGTGGTAAGTGGTAGGGGTGTCACGATCACACAAATTTCACGATACGATGTGATACACGATAATAGGCTCACAATAACTACAGTATATGATACTATGTTATCTATCATTTTCTTATTATCAGCATTGCACATCAACTTCACTTTGTTGTGGTGGAATCTAAGTTAATAATACATTTAATAAACTTCATAAAGCACTTTTGAAGTTGCCTCACAAAAATAAATAAAACTATACAAGCTCAAGGGACAAGTGAAGTGGTTCTCCTTTTAAACTGTAACCCACATCTTTTCAGAGGACGGATATACACTAGAATAATAAATGGTCATCAATACTGCATTTTAAATCTAAAGGGAATAATAAAGGTCGCTTTTAAAATCCTTGGTATTGATTGATGCTATCTTAGATTAGATATACACTATTGCCTGCAATGTAACATTATCGTCAATGATCGTTGGCTGTGGACATTTTTAGGCAAACTAATCCCTAACTGTTTATGCTTTTGTCTTTTATGTCTGCTTTAGTCTTTTATGTCTGTTTTTTATGTGTATAGATAGATTGTATTCAATTTAACGTTTTCAAGTAGCCTACTCACGCTGCAGCCAGGGACCCACTGACTACCCCCTTTCCTCTGCTGTGCTATACTGAAAGAGCCTACCAGAAATCAGTTTAGTTTTTCCCCAAACATTTCGCGACATATCACATACTAATATTGCAATATTTTGTGCCATGATATTTCATGGGTGTGTGTGTGTGTGTGTGTGTGTGTGTGTGTGTGTGTGTGTGTGTGTGTGTGTGTGTGTGTGTGTGTGTGTGTGTGTGTGTGTGTGTGTGTGTGTGTGTGTGTGTGTGTGTGTGTGTGTGTGTGTGTGTGTGTGTGTGTGTGTGTGTGTGTGTGTGTGTGTGTGTGGGTGGGTGGGGTCAGGGTGTTTATTCTTACTCTTCAAGTGCATTAGCAGTACTTGTCTGCATGTACAATAGGCGCCTGTGGGTTACGGATCGGCAGATGTAGGTTTGCTTTGGCATCTCTCTCTTTGGTAGTGTGTTATTTTGTACTTCTCTATGCAAATGTCTGTGTGTTTGCACATGTGTCTCCCCTGCAGGTCCATTCATCTACTCTGACATCCTGGACTATAAGAACCTGAGGGAGATCGTAGTGAACAACAACATCAGCTGGCTGGTCCACTACTCAGCCATCCTGTCTGCTGTGGGAGAGAGCAATGTCGCACTGGCCAAAGAGGTCAACATCACAGGTACACGCACGCACACACGCACGCATGCACGCACGTACACACACACACTCATACAAATATCTCTACCCATAATTTGAATGGATCCTAACCAAGGGTCATCACCATGCCAGCTTGTGATGGACATTTCCATCAATATTTTATTTTTTCCACGGACATGCAAAACAAGTGATCAGTAATATTACCAGAAACACATAGGCCTAGCCCCAAATGTATACAGTACTATGGACTCTTGATGTGCCATAGTGTCTACTCTATTCCACTGCACTACACATTTTAAAACAAGCCACTTATAAAAAAGAAAAAATAAACATTTTGGGGGAAAAGCCCACAAGCTCACAACACATCACGGCATTTGTGAGCTTGTAGATCAGCAATTCTCTTTTCTTTTTAGCCTAAAACGGCATGCCCAAAATCGGGATGTCGGAGATAAAGTGGTTAGCTATACTTGAGAAAACCTGGAGACTGGGAAGTTATCCACTGTATACTGAATGTATATTAAATGTGGCATGGTCCAAGTATATTCCATGTTTGGGATTTCAATAATTGGGTCTTATCAGTACAGACAGTGCTTCCATCTTACATTGCAGGAGCAAAAGGGCCACTTAGCTGCAAAGGTGAATGGGTGTGTGTATTATACTTCATATGGTTATTACTGTATATAGACAGATGGCTTTTCAGAGGACAGTGTTACTTGAGGACAGGGGGAGCCAGGAAGTTCTACCAGCTAGACTAGTTTAGAGTCAAACAGATAATTATGTTCATGATGAGTGATTAATGAAGGGCATGGCAGGATTGAAAGGAATGCAGTGTCACAATAGTTTACATGGATTATGCTTGTTGAGTGTTATTATAATTGAGTTGTTTTTGTTATCATTGGACACTACGAAACACTTTCTCTCAACTGACGAAAATGTAGCTCCTTCTGAACAGATGACATGCCATGTTTTTGCTCTTTTCCACTGTGGTCATACTGTTGACTTGACTCACATACTGTACGACGTACGTGGTACAGGTATCACATACAATACCACAAATCTTCTGCATCATATGAATGAGCATGTCATCCTGACACTTTATGAGTCACCAAAATTATTCAAACACATTGTTTAAGATTAGATTGTGAAAATAAACAAAAGAGAAAGAATTATATATATAACAATATTTTTCGTAAAAAAAAGAAAAAGGAAAGAAAGTGCCACGCACATAGACAAGTCTTGCCATGGACATGTTTGTCCATGTACGGACATGTTGATGACCCCTGATCCTAACACGTGAACTCTCTCTTACTGTCTCTCTGTCTCCCCCACAATGCTCTACTATAATGTTTAGATTTGTATTCAAAAGCCTTGCCACTGGTTCAGCGTCTAGGACATACAGAATGTATACGTTCTTATTTGTAACACACACCCAGATTCACACCTCGTTCTCTCTGCAGGCCTCCATAACATATTAGACATATCCACCGAGCACAGTCTGCGTGTGTTTGTGCCCAGCACCATTGGTGCCTTCGGGCCCTCGTCACCCAAGGACCCCGCTCCGGAGCTGTGCGTGCAGAGGCCTCGCACGATCTACGGCGTCTCCAAAGTCCATGCCGAGCTGATGGGTGAGGTGAGATGCACGCATGCACACACACACACTCACACACACACTTGCAGTATACAATGACACACACAAGAAGATTAAATACGTTGATACTAGGGCTACTAGGCAAACTCCTTTTTATAGATGTTTTTTGGGTGAGAAAAAGACTTGACGGGGACATTATTGATCAAACATTTATATTTCTGAACAAGTTGTCAACTTTTGAACTGGAACTTTAAAAACACAAAAGCCAGAGTAGATGTTAAAATCACCCCAAACATGTTTGAAAGTGAAATAAATATCCCTTTAAATCCCCATCGATAGTATGACGTTCAGTTCAGACGTGCAAAAAGCAGAGTGAGTAGCCAGTCTGTTTCACTCCAGTCTGTTTCACTCTTGCTTTAGTTTGTCATAAATCACAAACAAACATGATGTATATAGTAGGCTTATGTGATATTCGGACTATATTGCCTGTCTGAACCTTGGAATTTAGATCCGAATGTCAATATAACGAACGAACATTCATGCATATTGCAAAGCTTGAGTGTATCGTACCATATCTTTTTTTGGCACAGCATGGTGTGTTTGTTCCATCCCAATATGAGCACAGTTTGTGTGGGTGCAATTGGACTATAAAGCTTGCTCGTATCCGAAGCATATTGAATGCTGGACATTTTCCAAAAGATGCACACAGAGATGCCATGATTATTTATGACACTCTAGTGACACATCTGTTCAGTGTTCCTGCGGCGAGCCATGCATGCTGTTATGCACCACGCCTACTCTAGGTCTATAATGGGCAGAAGAATATGGTATCTGTGCAATTAGGAAAACTCCTAAGACAGAAAAACGGAGAGATGCTTATTGGCACTAGTGTAATACCAACATGCATCCTTCTGCTAATGGGTAGCAATTACCCTGGGACATATATTGTACATGCAAAAAAACAACGGGCTGCTCGCCCATATTAGGGATGAGCATTTGGACTTTTTATAATATGTAATAATCAAAATGTGGCCAGAAACTTTGGATTTGATACATACATTGGATAAATCCAACAGGGTAAAGTTACACATCAGCACCACGCTGTGGTTAAAAAAGCAGCATAAGTAGTAAATTAGCCTTGCCGAGCCATGTGGACCATAGGGCAGGAGCCTATCTCCTGTTTCTATTGCATGAGGCGGCTTGGATGTACAAGTACAGCCCCTGGACATGAGGCTAGTATGTCGCAGGGACTTATCCCCAATCCAACCCTTGATGCTGAGTGCCAAGCAGGGAGGCATGGGGTCCCATTTATCTTTGGTATGACCCGGCCGGGGAATCGAACCCCGACCCTTTCAATCTCAGGGCGGACACTCTAACCACAAGGCCACTGAGCTGTAAAAAGCAGCTTATATATCCCATATTAGAACGAACCACTTCTAGAACTAATTAATGTCAAGTCCAGTCTTTAGAACTGCCAACGTGTATGTAGCACTGCTAGAGCAGCACAGTATTATATGAGTTAATCATAATCCGTTCTAAACGGATAGTGACCCCATCCATAACCCACATACCCTATACCTGTATAGAGGAAATAGAGAGATATTGTTTCACTATTCATGGTTTCAAGTGCTACCGTTTCGATAGCATATGTTCCTAAAAATAAATCCCATAAAACGGAATCAGACCTTGAGAATTTGAGATTCAAGATGGGTAATTTCATGTCCTTCTCAAAGAGAGTCCCTACATTTATTGTGCTATTAACGCTTGGGGGGGGGGGGAAAACTCTTGGCTTTTCTTTACTATGTTCTAAGTCTTCCCTGCTCTTTTGTGTTTAAGTCCTGTTTCTCTCTCTCTCCCAGTACTACCACCACAGGTATGGCCTGGACTTCCGCTGTCTCAGGTACCCAGGCATCATTTCCGCAGACTCCCAGCCTGGTGGAGGCACCACTGGTAAGCACTTACTGGTTCCCTTCCTTTCCTAACCATGTGTGGTGGCAGAGTATGCAGCTGCCGTGTGCAGTCAGTGCTTCAGAAACACACATATCCTGGAGTGGCACCTCTGGGGTTTACTGTGTATTTTACTGCCTTCCTGCAGAGTTTCACAGAAATGTACCTACAGTATGTACATAGAGTTTAGGTTATGAGCTTGGTTGGTAAACCCATCCGTGTGCCACTGTGAGCGCCTGCGTGGCTTTGACTGGAATAAGCATCATGGCGGCCATTCCGGCTAAACAATAAGATGGGCTTGTTGAATTTCAACCACGCCACATTTCTGTCTCATATGTTGACAATTCAGATGTTCATTAAAGATTCAAAGGTGGCTTTGACTTTTGCCTCATAACCTCCCTTCACTTCCTTTCATCCTTTTTTCAGTTGTTTTCAATATGCTCAATTGTATTTTATTTCTGCTCCTTTTGTCTAATTTAGCTGCTTTTAATATGTCACTTTTCTTGTAAATTGTTTGGTGTTTTATTGTTGTTTTTTGTTTGTGTTTTGCCTCTGTTATTGTTAGTTTACCATCATAAAGCCCTTATGAACTGTGGTTATAAAGTTGTTGTAGACATAAAAGCTTTACTTATTTAGATGTGCTTTATTCACCTCTTGCTTTCCCTGCCAGACTATGCAGTCCAGATCTTCCATGCAGCCGTGAAGACGGGTCAGTTTGAATGTAACCTGCGCAGTGACACGCGTCTCCCAATGATGTACATAGGTAAGTACACACACACACACACACACATACTCCCCAATATGGTGGTCCTTTCCTCTCTGCTAGCTCTGTAAAATAAAACAATGATGTCAAATAATTAAAAATAAATTCCTCATCCCCATTCTCTAATGTCTGTCTTTCTTCATCCTCTCCACCCACCTTCATCCCTTGTTCCTCCACTGGTGGTACTCGCACAACTTCTCTCCTTTCCTATCCTCTTTTGTCCTTTTTGCTCCTCTTCTCCCCTTCCTCTGCACCTCCTGCCCGCTCCCTTCTCCCTCATCCCCAGATGACTGTCTGAGAGCCACCCTAGAGGTGCTGGAGGCTCCGGCAGACGCGCTGAGTAGCCGCACGTACAACATCCACGCCACGAGCTTCACGCCACACCAGCTCACCCAGGAGATGCAGAAAGTGCTGCCTGACTTCAGGATCACCTACAACGTTGAGCCCCTGCGACAGGCCATAGGTGGGTGGACGCGTGGGTGGATTTTGGTTGCATGGATGGGTGTGTGGGTGGATGTTGGATAGATGGAGGTGGATATTGGTTGCATGGATGGGTATGTGGGTGGATGTTGGCGGGGTGGATGTTAGATGGATGCATAGGAAGGTGGATGTTGGATCGATAGGAGGGTGGATGTTCGATGGATGGATAGATGGGATGTATGTTGGATGGGTGGATGTTGGATGGATAGGAGGGTGGATGTTGGATGGATGGATTAAGTACTAGGACAATGCCTTTCACTAAATCACCATGATTTGTGTACATGGGATCTCATTTGAAACAAACCGTTAGCTTTTATGGCCGATCCATTTTAGAGGACCTTGTATTGTAAACTGTACTTCCATGTGCTTTTTCCATGTCTTTCTAAATAAAGTATTTATATATATTAAAAATAAATAACATGACTAAATATGAATAATCAGTATTCTGAATTGATCGGTGGAAGCTTTAGCAAACAGTCCTTAGCAAGCGGTCCTTATTATTAGATGAGTGGATACTATAGAGGTCTGTGTGTGTGTGTGACAGGCATGAAAATTATCCCCCAAAAATGTGATGAATGTAAATGCATCATATAGCTTCTGTGCACACTAATGTTCTACACGTTTACACTGATGAATCATAAATGGACAGAAAGGGTGTGCAGCCTATCCAATGCCCACAAAAAAAAAGAAAACAAGGCTTATTCACAAACTTATGCAGGGCAATCAGTTGCATCAATCAATCAATCTGAGAATCCTATGAAATGTAATATGAAAGTGAATTATATTGCTAGCTGTTATTTTACAAAAGTTCTTTTTAATATCCAATGTGGGCAAACACGACCAACATTATCAACAAGTTCTACAAGGCCGAGAACTAGTGTTCTTATCAAGGTTCTCTGCATCATCACCACCTACATGTATATGCCAGTTACTGACTCACTAACTAAATAAAGCACAGTGCAAAGCAATTGTACTTTGTTTAACTGTATTGCATGGCTGTGACACATTTGCGTGGCTCTAGAAGCCTGTACTGTGTGTCATCCCCTCTGCAATTAATCTATGTCATAGTGATGGAGCCCAGTTCAACATGAGCTACCATGGTGATGGGGTTCAGCTGGGGTTCAACCCTGGCCGTTCGCTTGCTACAGATGAAGTGTGAAAAACAACTAACGTTTTGACTTGATTTTACCCTTGTCTCTCTCTCCCTCCCTCTCTCCCTCCCGCCCTACTCAGCGGACAGTTGGCCAATGGCATTGGAGGACAGTGCAGCACGACGGGACTGGGGCTGGAAGCACGAGTACGATCTCCCAGAGTTAGTGCAAGCCATGCTGACTCACATCACCCCCGGCAAGCGGCTGGCACACGCCTCCTGAGCCTGTTGTAGCGTGTCTTAGAGTGGACTCACGCAGGAGGGAGTGAAATTCAGTCCCTGTCCACATGTCACTCCTTGGACTGTACTGTATGTCCAAAGCCTTATCATCATTAAGAAGATCTGTGAGTTAGAGGAGTATGGAAACCCAGATCCATTCTGGAGGTAAATGCTCCTGTCACCAAGTGTAGTTCATTTAGTTTTGGCTTGCGCTGACACTGGCAGCTATAAAACCAAAGCCATAAAATATACTTTTAGGTATTACAAAAAGGAAAGATAAAAAAGTTCCAAAACCACCTAGCTGTTACTTTTTTAACAGTCACAGTATTTGCCTACAGTACATCCAAATATCCCCCTCCGTCCATATATATACCTCCTCAAACGCCAGCTTCCCTCATCCTACCCTGTCCTCTTTCCGCTCGTCTATTTCACCTTATCCCTCCATTCCTATTCCTTCTAATCCACTTTACCCCCCCCCCCGGGACACGGTGGCATTGTTGTGCACTAGTCATAAACGATAGTCAAAGAAGAATCGGCTCCAAAGCTAACAAATAGCCACAGCTTGATGCTATGCTAGCCACGCTGGATGCTAAATCAAAGTTACTGAACTTTTCCAGAGAATTCCGCTCTCTGCGTTCCTGAATGTACACGCATGTTCTCATACTGCGGCATCTGCAGATACTCTATGCAGATGACTACCCCGCCCGTGGCAGCATGACAATGTTGCATATATAGCAGCTAAATCCAAGCCTCTGGGGAAAAAAGGACACCGTCCTTGAAACTAGTTGGCCTTTAGAAAGACCCTTTACTCAGAATTCCCAACTGGACCCTAAATATATGTACTGTAACCATAGATACTTGAGACTTTTACCATAGTTACTGTTACCATGGATATTGGTATGGTGGCAAATGGCAATAGCTAGTGTTGCTATAGTCACGTTTGTACGGGTGCTTGAACCATAGTGGCCTGCTGTAGCTTTATGTATCATAGGTTTAGGTGTAATACCAATGTTGTTGCGATGGGAGCCCCAGGAAAGCTGTTTGCCCCCCAAAAGGTGCTTTGTTCTGCTGTATACTAGGGAAGTACTAGGGAAATTGTTTTATTTATTATTTTATTGATTTTTCATTTGCACTTGGGTGCTTTATGTTTTTAGTGTCCTTTAAGTTGTCTTTAAGTTATAGGCTATGTTACATTGTTATTCTGTCAAGGAGCTTAAGCATATATTATTTTGGTGCTAAATGGCTTTTTGAATGTTGAATGCGTTCGCAATCTGTTTTATCTGATGGTAAGCTGTGTAGAGTTGCTCAGTTTGGGAATTATGTGCTTTATAGATGTTGGATGCACTAATAATAAGCTGTAGATGTAGACACGTTGTGCAGAGATGTTATGTTTGTGATACATGTCAGCATTGTGATCCATGGAAATGTAAGACTTTCTTTTCTAAAATGTAGGTTGGTATATTTTGCTGCTTTTCTCATTCAAGCAAAAATGTCTCTTCTTTTTTAAATTAAATATTTATATATATGGATCACATTTTCACCATTTCCTCCCTGTGACTATTTTTTGTTTGTTTTTGTTTATTTTTTTGCTGCCATATCTAGAACTCGCAACTCTCTTTGGAGAATATGTTTCTTATCAACACTGGGTAGTAATACAGTTGTAATATACAAACAACTATATGAACATTGAAATATTGTTGTCATATTATGACAAAGAAACATAAAAGTAAAGAACTGTCCTATTGTGTTTCACAACTTCATATTCTCCAAATAATGCATTTGTATTTTTCCAGATGGGTTAATTTTACTTATTTCCAGTGCAATTTCTTGCATTCTGTTTCTGTGGGTACAGGAAATACAAGATTGAAATAATAGAATATGCCTTTGTGTTCATTGGCTTTTTAACTGGGATAAAGATGGAATCCAACTGTCATAGCAGCCTGATATTAACCACTTAGACCCTCTATACTTTGTAAAACAACCTGAGTTGCACTGTACTTGGTGTACACAAGGTGAAGTTGCAGCCATATATTTCATTAATGTCATACATTCACAACCAACAGATGCAGAGAGCCCAAGTTGAAAAATGGCAGAGTATTCTATTAAGACTTGTTTTTGTCATGGACCTTTCAGCATTCAGGAGAGATGACGACAAGACTGAACCATCATCAGCTTTTAAAGGCCCAAGAGCCTATTTGATAACCGGTCCTTTTACTCAAAGCCCAACGTGTCAGACACGTATCGTCTATGTATTGCCTTTATAAAGACGTATTTTCTTTATTAACTGGGCTCTTACATTTACTTGTTGTCTATGGTAGTCCATGATTTCATCTGTCACGCATTATTTTTTTTTGTAAGCGGGCCATTCCTCTTCCTGGTGTGTGTCTGTGTCTGGACAGGACTCGCTGTGACCGTGCTGGAAGGAGTAGAGTGGTGGAGCCTCCTGGTGGCCAAGGTTGTGAGCTGCAGTTTAAGCTCCAGGAGGTCACCGACCAGGGAGGCTTCTTTGTCCAGTCTGTCACGTATGTGTGCCCCATTGGCCCTCACAGCAACACGCACCAGTTCACACACGTCCTGTAGGGAATCCAAACGCAAATGAAGTTATGTGGATAAGTGTGCATGTACTGTATGCGTGCATAAGTCTGTCAGAGAAAACAAGTGACAAACTAGGATCAACCTCTTTATCTACTTGTCTGTCCTCGCCATCGCAGACCTCCTCCACGGTGACCTCTGACCCTTGTCGGAGATTCCTCAATGCCGCCTCCTTCTGACGCAGGGTAGCGTTAAGTTGGGCCTCCTGCTGCTGAAACTCCCACTGACATTGCTCAGTGCCCTACAGCCACAGCAGAGTTGGTAGATACAGAGCATCACAGTCACTAGCAGTAGCAGGAATAAGAGATGTGAATCAGAATGTAGAGCTACCTATTTATTCTTTGGCTGACAGTTTCTGAAGTATATTGTTGTGAACCATACCAAAATCACCACATGCCATGGTTTATTCACAGCTTCGGTCATATATCGTAAATAAACATTTTATCCAAAGTCATTCAACTGTTACAGAGTCAGTGTTGGCTAAACATCATGCATGGTTAAGAAGTAATGGACGTTTGAATTTAGTAAGTAAATTAATCCTTTCCCCAGGGACTATATTTTTCAAATGCAAAGTAAATGTAACATTTATAAAAAATAACTGCGTACTGAAATGTAGAGTGTTGGTTCACCTTACTCAAGTAAGTTTCAAGTTACTGCAAGCCAGACCACCGGTATGGTCCCTTAACCTTATCCTCCATGGATAGATGGCGCAAACGCTTCTGGTTCTACTAGCTAGTTAATGTTAAATGGGAGTATCATCTGTAAATTGTTTTATAGATGTTTATCCGCCTGTAATACCTATGGTTTTGTTGACCGGGTCCCCCAGGGTTCTATGCTTCATCCGCGCCTTTCTTCTCTGTACATCAAATCTCTTTGCCAAAAATTGCCGATCTACAAGTTCACAACATGACGCGTTGTGAGCTTGTTAATCTGCTATTGTTGCCGAATGTTGCAAAATTAAGTCGTAATTTCCCCTTGGATAAAGTACATACCTACCTACCTACCTATGTTTACCGCCATAATAGGGATGCTAGGTTCAGGTCTCTGTATCACTCTGCTTTACATTTACATAAATGTAGACCTTTTGAATTGATAGCTATTTGTGACCATACCGATGCTACATAAAACGCTTCTCAACACATTTATTTGAGCTAACACCTTGTTTCTTGTTGATACACTTTTACACTGAATGCATAGCCTCGCTCCCAGCCTTTACTCATCTTAGAGGAGAAAAGCCTGGTCACAACCTAATGCAAAGTGTCTATAGGAGTGGGACTTCTGTCGTATGTATTTCCCCCGGAAACGATCTTTTTCGACACTTTCATTCACAGAGAATGTAAACAGTTTTGTAAAGCTTCAACGGCATTTCCTTGGGCGGTACTTCCTCCAAATTCCGGTACTTTGTTTAGACACTCAACCGGCTAGGTCTTGCCCAGTGGGCTGCATGCATTGTGTATAATTTGTCTGTTATTGGTCTGTGCACTTGGACAATATGCCATACAAATGTAGGTTTATTGACTGGTTTTTACTACCTGTGCAAGAGGGAGGTGTCTGGGTGGCACCTGTACCTCCAGGTGTCCTTGGGCGAATGACATGTTGGCGGTTCCTCCCACCACAGCCTGGAAGAGCCGGTGCCTGGCGCTGCAGGTGTCAGTGAGGTACAGGATGAGCTGGTGTTGGTGGACTGGCATGAGGCAGGGCAAACATTCAGACAATGTATCCCTCAGCATGGACAGCAGTTTGGCCACATCTATGCCTGGTAGAGAAGAGAGGACAGCTTCAGAGCAGTGGTTCAAATCTCTCCCCCCCCCCCCCCCCCCACTGGTCCCGCCCATTTTCAGATCTTTGATTGCTTTCTCCTGGTGACCCATGCAGGTCTGACTAGCCTCTGATTAGATGTCTAGAACGACAAGGATGGCAGGTGAATGCAAACTACGTAGGAGGATAGAAAAGATGCAGTATAAAAGGCGCCTGAGATTACCAGGATTTGGAAGCAGTTTAGATCAGATTTGATTCTTAAAAAGGGGGAGTATATCAGGATGTACCAATTTCTGAGAGTATGAGTAGGACTAGTATACTTTGAACTAACTTACAGTCTTCAACTTTCTAATGTTGCCTAAAGGAAAAAGAGAGAGGGAAGTGGTGTGTCCTCTCTTTTTACACAAAGAATGATGTCTGTGCAAACCATCCAGCCGTGGGAAGAGGTCTTTGGCCATGTTGGCCACCCGGATCACATCGGACCAGGGGAAGCCGTGGTCCACAGCGAACAACGTGACATCATACATGAACTGCTGATGGAAGTGCCGCTGTGACCCTGAGAACTCAGGCCATACGAAGTGACCACTGAGCCGCTGTATCCCTTCTTCTCTCTGACAGACAAACCGAAAGACAAGCAGATAGAAGTGCAGTCTTCAGAAAACATTTCATTTGTTGTAATAAGAACAACATGTGGAAATGTATCTTTGTTTTGTGCACACACAAACACAGTAAGGGAATGCTCCTATCAGCCCAAATAATTGCTCATAGGAGATCATTAGGTTGTCAATTAGCACCATTAGTGTGTTTTCTAGTAGGCTAACCTTGTTTGTCAAAAAGGGGGGCAGTTACTATGTCAAGGATGATGCATGGGAAGGAAGCTCTTGCCCAAAATCTAATGCCCCCTTTTTCTCTAAAGATTTATCTTTGTCATTTGATCTTTGTTTTTTTCCCATATAGGTCAGTGCAGAAAAAACAAAGGCAGAGAGATGTGAGAAAGAAGGAGGTCGGATTCAAACCCAGGTCCTCCCGCTCACTAGGAGCATTTGGTCTGTGCAAGTGTGCCTTAACTGGGTGATCCACCAAGAACCCATTTTTAATGGCCCTAAAGATCATGCCTCATACAGTATGCTTCGAGTCTGAGCAAGCCATTCATAAATCATTATGGTTTGCGGTGCCTCCTGTCATAAAGTGCACTGCCCTTACTGTCTAATTTATATTAAGGTTGAATAGCTACCCCCATATCTGCCCAAATATGTAGACGGACCTAAATACATGATTATACCATGATTATGACAGAGATAAAAGTTGATTTGAGAATGAGATACAATCCATATAAGATTTGATTTGTGGATGATGAAAAAATACTTTGCATGTTGCTGATGTGATGCGACATGTTGTGAGCTTGTAGATCTGCTATTTTCAAATGTTTTTTTAAATACATTTTAGACATAATGATAAATTGTGAAATGGGACATTCTGCATAATCAGTACTTTTACTTTTGGTATTTTAAGTATATTCTGATACCAATACGTTTGTACTTTTAAGTACATTTTAAGAACATTTTGAATTCCGGACTTTTACTTGTAACAGGGTATTTCTACATTGCAGTATTGATACTTTTACTTAAGTAAAACATTTGAGTACTTTTCCAACACTGCTTGTAGCTACGCCTACGCTAAAGGTGGAAACCATTGTGTGTGACAGCCAATGGTGACAATTCGCACAGATAGGCCAACAAACAAACGACCAGTTTAGATCTGAAAACGATTCTTTCATTTCGGCCTACCTTAAGTGTCGTTATCTCTGCCATGTCTCTCTCTGTCAGGGAGGACATTATGCCAGTCAGTGCGTCTCGTTGCCAAGGAAACCAAACGGACTCAACCCACGTGCGCTGCTCCCCCTCCGCGATGACGTCATTTTAGTTGATCACACATGTCATGCAGTCGCCTTTTTAATGCACTCCTTTAAAAAATCTCATTCAAGCAATTTCCTCGTTCAAGAAATGTGTTAAACTCATAACTCTATGGTTAAACTACGAACTTTCAGGCTATTTCCCTGCGACAGTATACTGGTCTGGCATGGCATGGCATCGCCATCGGGCATGGTTTAGGCCTAATTTAGCCCTGAAACAACATGACTGTCGAACTTCTAGGATGAACTTCAACCTGGTGTTTATACTTTCTCCATTTACGGCCCATACTATAGGTAGTAGGCTATAGACCAATTATTTGTTTACTAACATTGAGACTGGATGCACAGGTGATTATTTCACGCAATCAATTCTCAACCTGTTGTTTTGGGGTGCGCTGGTTTCAGCACACCCCAACCCCCTCTTGTGTGTTGGCTAGCCTAGTGAGGCGCGTCCTAGCGAGACCTGACAGAATGGGTTTCATTGTGCGCATACTGGTTGCGTGCATACTGTTTCTTATCAGTGTGACGTCGTCTGTTAAGGGGTCTATACATCTACATAAAGTGCTTACCCCATGGCCACGGACGTTACAATAATGTACGGGTCCTCAGAAATACCCGTATGTTCCGTACTTGTTCAATAAAAATAATTTTAATCCGATTGGTGGCCATTTTCTCCGCATTTTTGCCAGATGCTTTCAAGTATGCGACCCTATCGGTTGGGAGGTGTAATGCACTCTGATACATTATAACTCTATGAGAAAATGGCCACCAATTAGATTAAATGCTTTTTATTGAACAATATGAAAGATACGGGCACTTTTGAGGGCCCGTACATAATTGCAACATCCGTGGCCATGGGGTAAGGACTTTATATTTGAAATTTGAACGTTTATGTTATGTAGATGTACGGGCCAAAAAGGAAGAAACTGCAAACACTACAATTATTTGAAAACTTTAGTTAGGGGCTGCTACATTCAGTGCCATTCGACGTCTAAGACGTCCGTTGTATCATAAGCCCTGTGCCACTGGACGTCTAAGACGTTTTTGGAAAATAAATTTCAGAACCCAAAATATCATGATTTGAAAATGTTCTGCTCCATTCACTTCTTGTTTAACTTCTTACTGAAAAAGACTGTATCTTGGCTCCTAAGCACTTTTTTTTACAATTAATTTTGGCTCTGGCACTCAGAGCCAAACTGCCAGAAATAAGTCAGGCACTGAATGAGCTAGTTACTTTGCAGATATAAATTATTATATTTTAAAACATACATTAACCACTTTAGCCCTATATTATACAAAGGCTAAAATAGTAGATCTACAAGCTCACAACATGTTCTTCTGATGCAATGCCTTGTGAGCTTGTAGATTGGCTATTTTCACACATTTTAGTACTTTTACTTGGTGCTTTAAGTATATTTTGATACCAATACTTTTGTACTTTTACTCAAGTAACATTTTGAACACAGGCTTTTTACTTGTAACAGAGTATTTTTTCATTGTGGTATTATACTTAATATATCTGACTACTTCTTCCACGGCACCACTGCAGACAGACAGACAAACAGACAGACAGACAGACAGATAGACATCTTCTCAGCTCTCAGCTCTCATAATGTGTGTGTATGTGAGTGAGTGAGTAGTAGTAGGCTGGCTATATAGGCTCATTATATCGGGTTCACAGATGGCACATGGCAGGATGAACATCTAATCCTCTTTCAGACGACCAGTAGGCTAGTCTCCACTATACGCTTTATACGTCCCCACCACTCTTTTATTTACATTTTAAAAGAGGAAGATATTTAAAGGAGCTGAAAGAAACGCATGCATGCATCCGATGTTTTTTTTATTTATTTATTTTTTACCCGGCCGACGTTTTTTTGAGAAAAGTCTTGAACCAACCGTGATTCAATCTGTAGATGAGGATTATAGCGTTGCTAATTTGTCAGTTTTTGTCGCTTATTTCCAGTTGATGTTTGACATCAGCAGCAATCTGAAGCAGGTGTTTAGAGATGCATATTGGTGAGTTGGATTTTATATTTATTATATTTAATTATATTATTATATTTATATTTTTAAACTGTTGCTTTGCACTGCAGTAAACCAATGTGTGATTATTATATTATCTAAAACAAAATGTGTGTGTGTGTGTGTGTGTGTGTGTGTGTGTGTGTGTGTGTGTGTGTGTGTGTGTGTGTGTGTGTGTGCGCGCGCGCGCGCTTGCGGGCGTGTGTGTGTGCGCGCTGGCGTGTGTGTGTGTGTGTGTGTGCGCGCGCGCGCGCACGTAGGCCTATGTGTATGTGGCTCCACTTGTGTGGGATCTCTCTATGGAACAGGTGAGTCATACTGTTCATCATCATATCCACTATGAGGAGGAGGGGACAGAGCAGGGAGTGTTCCAATAAATAAATGGATGCTGCACTGCCAGTCCTTCATGTTTCACTCAAAGCAATAACCAAGATTGATCAACAAAGCTATAATTATAGAGAACTGTGGATTTCATATAGCAGAGTGTGTAGCCTACAGTGGTTCTCAAATGTGGGGTCCTTGGGGGGGTTCCAGGTGGTCACTAGCTAAATGATTGGTAACTCTGAGAGTTATGTGCCTAATGCAGCGGTTCCCAAACTGGGGGGTCCCCAAGTCATTTTGGGGGGTCCCCAGATGATTAGCTTAATGTGCAACATAGTTTTCTCACTCAACAGTAAACAAACCAACATGCAGTATAAGTATATACAGGGTATCTGCATATTTTTTAAGTTGCGGTTTAAGGACTTTTAAGACTTCTGTAATACCAAATGACCTTTTTAATACCAAATTGTCAAATATTACGTAAGAAAGAGGCAAACATTGTGAAAATAGCCGATCTACAAGCTCACAACGCCTCGCAGTGCGAGGCGTTGTGAGCTTGTAGTTCGGCTATTTTCACAATATTTATCTGTGGAACTAAATGTAAAACTAAATGTAATGCCTACAATTCCAAGTGCTTGTCAGGGTGGGGGGTCCCCAGTTCAGTTGAGTAGGTAGCTCAAATGTTACAGCCACATGTGTGTCCTGTATTTTCTTTGCGTTTCATTCCCTCTACACCTAATTGATGGATGAGGGTCCAGTTTCCTGTTGCACAAAAAGAGATTTCTGGCGTGGGGAGTGCTGGTCTTGCCTCCTATATCAGCTTGGGATATAGTGTTTCTCTTGCCTTTCGACTGTTGAAGTCTTGATTTAGTGTCTTGACTCTTGGTTGTAGTATGTGTTTTATGTTAATAAGGTCAAGGCTTCTTTATTGTTACGTCTTGTGTACAGGTATAAGAGTACATTTATTGTAGCAGCAATAATTGAATAGTAAAAAAAATAAACTGTATTACCTTTTGTTTTGTACTCATGATTCTCCAGTAAACCCTATTTGGCAAAAAAAAAATAGAATAATCAAAAGATAGCAGCAGCATTAAAGGAATACTTCACCCAAAAATGTTCTATCAATTACACACCCCATGAAGCCTTGAATACATGGATTTTTTTTTGTTTTTGTCGCATTCCTAAACCAATAATCTAATATTCCACTAATTGAAGTTAATAGGAGACCAATCTTAACAAGAGCAAAACCATATTTAAAACGTTCTCTGTGAACCTGGATCCCCAAGGAGTTGTTTTGGAGTTTAAATGATTATATTATATAGTTTTCCATTGGTCTCCTACTACCACATACGGGCACCCGGCCATTGAATTATTGGCTATGGGATGCGACAAAAACTGAGTAAAAAAAAAGAAGTATTCCTTTAAGAATTAAAAAAGTGCACTCCTCGGAGTGTAGATCTTGGCCAGGCCGGGTCAGTTGTGGGGTGCAGCTTTAGGACAGAAGGTGCAGTGTTCGTGTTTGTGGTGCCCCCTATGCAGTGGTGTAGCGGTGATTTTTAAATTCGGTGCACGCGATCAGGGTTCGACCAGCATTATGAAATATTCATTTTTAGTTTGATTCATTTTAGTTAGGTTTAAGTGTGCATAAGTAGTTTTAGTTAGAATGCTTTGATTTATAGAACCTAAAGAAAAGTAGGAAAATAGAATGCATATTATAGGCTATCAACGTGATGGTGGAAAAATGAAGAAGGACGCTGATAAGATTCATCCTGATTCCTTACTATGGCTTGTGAAACGAGTTTGAGCTTTCATTCCACTGCCCTCGCTAGACCAACGCATTCTACTGAATGGAGACACGAGACAGGGGTTGGGTTGCGCATCTGAAAAGGGCCATTGCATAAGATTTTCGTTAAAATCACGATGTTCCCTTGGGTTCAGTGTATAAATTCAATAAGACCCCTTGTGCAGTAATAGTTTCATAATGTCCCCCCTCTGGATGGTAGACTGCGTAGCAGACTGCAGAGCCAACACAGCAGCATGTCGATTTCTGGAATACTCCAGCAGATCTGGAAAGCCTGCCCTAACGTCATAAGAGGTTTCCTTAAAAGCAAGAGTTGTGGGTTCGTATTTGGGGTTCAGTTCTTCCTGAACTCAGTCATGTTGGGATCCCGTCTAGGGGAGAGGGGATGCGTTTGTCCTGTAGATCCTTTCCCATAGTTCTTTATTGAGTTGGATAGGCCCCAATTCTCAGCCGTGTCCCTCTTTCAAGAAAGTGTTGGCTTTCTTTCTTGACAAATGCTATAGTTATTCTATTCACAAGGAACATCTTGGACCCAGCAGAACTTCTCTGGAGAGCGATTTCTGTTTGGCAGGCTGCCCACCTCCTGACAGCACAGGAACCACTTCTCTGTGACTTCCTGTCTACCCAGAATTCCCCAAGGCCCAACAAACATCCCCCCAACATTTCTCTGTCTCGCTGATCTTCTGTTTCTCTCTATCTTGTTTCTCTCTCTGTCTCTAACAGCTCTCTCTCTGTTCTAATCTTGCTTGTCTCTCTTGCTTTTTCCAGATCTTTCTTGTTTCTCTCTCACTAATTCTAGCTTCCTCTGGCTTTCCCCTTGTCTCTCTTTCTCTCCATGCATGGTGATCAGATGGTCAGGTTTCTCGTTTATTTAATTGAATTCCATCGTTATTTGTTCTCTATTTTACAGAATGAAGTACTTTATCAGAATAAAGAATATGTCAAAATGTGTGCCAACATCCTTCAGGTCACTGCACTCTCCATGACAGAGACATACTTTGATGCCCAACATGTGGATGTCCCATCATTCTAGTTAAACATATTCTCAATCATTGGCATGGTCAAATCAAGTTTGGATGTGCCAAAGAGCATCTTCTTGTCTAAAATAAAATTGGACCCCTTTATCATAAATGAATATATAATGTTTTCCCATTAATTGCTTTTATGTTAGAGTTCGTGTTCTCAGCTTCTCACTTTAATGCTACACCCAGAGTTGTAAATTCTGTCTCACACCTAGTAAGGTAATATGCTAATCTCACATAACCAGACCTCTATCCCATTCACAATAATTCCAGATAAAGAAAAAATATTTTAGACCAAGAGTTTATTTTTAATTTTTTACATAGAGTAGTAAGTAACTGAATTTTAGGATTAGAACTGCTCCGAATGAGAATGACGTTACCTAACTTATATTTAAAATAGCAGACTTGGCATTGGAAAACACAAAGTAGAGAATACATGTTTATATTGTTAATGTGTAGAAGGTTCTAGACAGTAAGTCCTGAGCCACTGCATGATATTGTTAAGTTAGCTGTCTGTACTTTACATCCCCAAGTGGTTAATTTAGCAAGATGCAAACCATTATCTAACCACCAGAGAGCTCTCTCTCTCTCTCTCTCTCTCTCTCTCTCTCTCTCTCTCTCTCTCTCTCTCTCTCTCTCTCTCTCTCTCTCTCTCTCTCTCTCTCTCTCTCTCACCCTTCATCTTTCTCATTCTTTCAACTAGTAAAAAGTGTGTATATCGGGCTGAAAAAGCATGTGTGTACGTACTGGTGATGTTTTCCTCTTTTCCAAGTCATGGTCTAATTGCCTAGTCATGGTGTAAAGGACGGTGAACCCACACCAAGAATTGCCCACCTTTTTTATAATATGAATTCATCAGTACATGTTGTGGTATATTGGTGTGTAAGACTTCAGCAAGTTGCACTAATAAAAAAAAGACCCAAGACGATACAGCCTGTTAATAGATACCCAAAGTTTGTTTTCATCTTATGGTGATCACTGACTGGAATCAGTAGTTTCCATAGTTTGATACATGTTTACTTGTTCAAAGATATTTTATTTATATAGTATGTTACTAAGACAAATGCTAGGTTTGATATCCACCTGCTGTCCTAGTTACTTTGTAGCACTTAAGTGTTTTCTTAGCACTTTAATAATTGACCCGGTTGTTGGTTGACTAGAGATCATGCCGCTTTCTCAAACCTTGCACTTGGTGAGTCGTGCTGGATAGGAATGTCTGCTAAATGGCCTAATTGTAAATTGTACTTTTAAGTGACATTTAATGTGTGACTACAGCCATGCTAATGTTAGAATAATAACATGGCAACCGTTGTAGTGGCACATAGTCTGTTATCTGTGTTTCAAGGGCTCTCTCTCAACAATAGACTCCCTACTGGGAAACAGATTGCCTCTAAGTACAGTGATTAGAGCCGAGGTGTGTGTGCGTGTGCGTGTGTGTGTGTGCACGCGCGTGTGCGTGTGCGTGTGTCTGTGTGTGTGTCTGTGTCTGTGGGTATTTCATGGAGAGACAGGAGGGAGGCAAACAGATACAGAAGGTGGAGGGGAGAGAGTTGTGCTTTCTGGGAAGCAAAGCTCTCAATCTTGTCCAAAATAAAACCTTTTACATTGCATACACACTGTGATTAGATAGCTATCACCCCTCACCCTGACACACTCTCTCACTCACTCTGGCAGTCCATCACAGGGAAGACGACGCAGCTTCCTTGTGCTGTGAATTATACAATTGTCAGTGGTTAACGTTTATGGCTACAGTGTCAATGACTAGGGCTATACAGTGACAGTATATGCAATGGTGTGTTCTACCGTGTTACGCTGTATACGTAGTATAGAGTGCAGATTGTTTTGGAAAAAAGCGTATACAGTCTACTAACCATTTCATCCATTGAAAACGCGGTAGCGTATACCCACGACCACGCGCATGTCGTGCAGGGAATGATTATCATATACCGCCGAAAAAAACCTAGAACACACCACTGAGTATAGGGCACAGTGTGGCAGCCCAAATCCGATGTTTGGCGTATGAAGTCTGATTTGTACTTCATTGTATGCCTGTGTCGCTTGCTGAGAATAGTAATACAAGCTAAAAAATCACACCCAGTGTGAAGTGGGCGGTGTGGTCACAGTGGTCATCACAGTGATGGAAGAAGTGATGGAAGAAGTGATGGAAGAAAAGTAATATTGTGGACCAACCATTGTACACCCCTAACTAAAAAAAAAACATAAATGTGTTTTTTAAGTGCATAGTCCTATTTATAGGGCTATGCACATGTGTCATGTTTCACTAGCCAATCACAGTCCTGAATAGACTGTGATTGGCCAATCACGGTGCAGGGTTAGGGGGGTACAATGATGGCCAATCACAGCGCAGGGTTGGGGGGGGTGCAATGGGTGAGGGGGTACAATGGTGGCCAATCACAGTGCAGCGAATGTCGATGTCCAAACCTCACATATAGGGGCGGTTTCACCGCCCAAAAACTAGCAAGCTTACAACGTAGATTTGAGCTTGTAGATCTGCAAGTGACACTTTCAGAGTATAAGTTAACCCATTAAATTTGGGAAAGCATCTGTTAAAAAATCTTTAAAGTGTGAGAACTACTGGTTTAGAAGCCATTTGAAGAATCGGCCTCAGGTCTTAATACTCAAGCCTATGCCATTACATTGTTACCACAGCCACCAATGCAAATAGGTCAATGATGTCTGAATACACAAATCGATCATTTGCAAATAACAGCATGTATTTGAGAAACAAATTGGATTTGCCTGCAGTCTGAACAAAGACTATGAAGCTTTCCACAGTTGGGACATGTGAAGCCTGCATCAGTTGGGCTGAGATGTATGCTTTGGATAATGGTCGGAAATAATAAAAAAGTATACACAATTTTAACATGCACGGTACATCATTATCAGACCTACATTTACCCTTCAACTTCTTGTTTATCACCAAACTGACTGGATATCACAGGTTATAGCATATAGCATTTTTAGAAATATTGCACCTTAAATGTAATAAAACATTATATGTATTTGGCCCCTCATTTGTAAAATAAATGTAGACATGAAACCAAATATAAATTATAAAATAAATAAATATTACATTTATTTTGCTTTGGTGCCCATGTGGGCACCAAAGCTGGGTCAGGGGCCCACCTTTCCGGTTACCCTTCTGAACTGAACCATAAACCAGTGTTGACACACACTGTCTCGTAGACTGTGACTCTCATTGATATTTTTGAGATGTTTGTTTTCAAAGACACGAGAGCGTTGTCTACCAAAGACCAGAGACTGAGTTGATGCCGGCCTGGATGCCGCCATCGATTAACACAACTGCTGGACAACAGGGGTGTTCTGTCAATGCTCAATACTGTAAAGACAGGGGATGGAGACCTTTTTTCTTGAATCATAATTTCTGTTTTTCTTTTGTGTTAATCACAAGATCTAATAGCAGCTTTGATTGGTTGATTGAATGCTTTATTAACAGTTTGCAAAAAGTACAGAGGTACAGTTATACAATAATGCTAAAAGGAGACAAAACACAAAAAGCCCTGAGGGCTTGTTTCCATTGTGGCCCTATGTATTCAATTCATTAAGACATACTGTATAAAGACATACGATACAATAAATCATCAATACTAGGAACAGTAAAAGTATATTTACAGAAAAACAGTTGGGGGTAATTTATTTTGGCAAGCTAGACGACTTGTCTAGGTCCAGTTCCAAATTGCAGACAGGTGCTCTTATGGCGGCTTTGAAGGAGGGTAGGGAGTTGCACTTTTGATGGCTAGTGGTAGGGCATTCCACATTTTGGAGGCATAATAGTAGAATGAATTCATCCCCATGTTTGTGCCGAATCTGGGGGGAATGAGATCAGTGGAGCTCCCTCTGGTGTTGTGCCGGTGGGCGTTTCTCACTCTTTTGAAGTAGTTAGACAGTTACATGGGCACTGATCCCTTGAGTATCTTGAAAACCAGGCCCATTGCAAGTTGCTGTAGTTTGTCCTCTACCCTGAGCCATCCCACCCTAGCATAATGAGCAAAGGTTAGGTGAGTCCTAGGTGGGAGGTGTAGTAGTAGTCTGACTAGTTTGTTTTCAGAGGTCTGTAGTTTTGGATGAGTGCTCCAGCTATAGTGGCCTCAGTGCATTCCTACTGACCAACAGGGAGATCCTGCCCAAAAATGTTATCCTTTGGTTGACTTTCTTGATAATTTTTGTTGCCATTTTCACCGGAAAGGTTGTTATCTAAAATACAACTCAGATAGGTAATCTCTTCTTTCCTTGTGTCGACATTGTTGTCACCCACTCTGATAAAGTCTGTGGCCTTACTGAGGTTAATTTTGGACCCAAAAAGGATGGATTCAGTTTACCTAGCTGTAGTGATAGTTTATTATCAGTGAGCCATGTGCAGATTTTACCGAGCTCGGAGCTAAGGGCTTTTTCAAGCTCCTGAATGTTGCTGGCTAGGCTGACTTTGCATGTAGGTGTCTTATGTTATAAGCTTATATCAGTACGTAACTGGATTTGGAACGCCACCTTCTCCTATGAGGGACTTGTGGAAAAGAAGTGTGACTGCTGGCAGAAAAAGGCATCTCTCTTCTCCATTTCTGGCAAGGTGCTTGCAAAAATCATGCTGTTTGGCCTCTCTAATCAACCCACATTACAGAGGACATCTTCCCAGAGATGCAGTGTGGACTTGTGACTTGTGATAAATAGTGTTCACAAATAGTTGCTTGTTCTAATCTGCTTAGAGCGCCAGGGGAGTGGGATCATAATGCCATGTTGATTTGACTTTAACACTTTCTCCAAATCCAAAAACCAAACTATAGAGGGGTTTTTGCTAATAGAGTCTGGGGCAGGTCTGTTGCACTTTCACCAGAATAACTTGTGTCTCACCACCCCCATCACCTCCATTTGGCCTTACCTTAATGAAGCCACCCGCCCCTGGCCAGATCACAGATGCTTAAGCAGGCTTTACATTCTATCCTTAGCCCTCTGTCCTCTCTTCTCTGTGTTTCTCCTCCCTTCATCCATTCGACCCCCCCCCCCCCCCCGTTCTCTTACTCCATGGTATCATTACCCGTGTACACCCGGAGAGCGCTGGAAGTTGTGGCGATGCTGACACCTCAAAATTAAAGAGAAGGCTAAACAACACCTGAGTATACTCTGGCTGGAGCTGTCAGATCCAGAGAAGATACAAAAAAAAGGAATTGCCTTTGTTTGTTTGTTTTTTCCTTCACTCATCTCTGGACCATGTTTCCTGACTATGTAAGTCGTGTACTTAAAAATGGAACTTTAGTTGAAAAAACAGGTACAAATGTTTATTATTGGTTATAGACTGTGATACAATTGTTATATGGGTGATACGGTATGTAGTGGTATGTACAAATGATTATAGAGTTGATATAGTGTCGAAATGGCTGTTATGTCTATGGGCTGCATCCGAGTGACACTGCAGCTTTGATGGCTTCATAGATTTGTACAATCATCCGTGATGGGTTCATTAAATGTTTTTTGTGTGTTTGTTTGTTTGTTTGTTTGTTTACACATTATCTTTGCTAATATGTTGGATTAAGTTTAATTGTATTTTCAGACATTGAATCTTTTCACACAAACATTTGTCGGCCCCCCCTGTAGTAAATCTGAGGACCCCTTGTTGAAGACCTGTGCATTGGACCATTGAGTGAATGGACAGGGGGTCTGGGATTATGGTTATATGCAGTATATGGTGTTATAAATGATTCATGGCATCCTCACTGGAGGCCATGACTGGTGATAAAGGTTTAGGATATACATAGCTTACTTGAATTGCAGAATATTCTTTTATTGGCCTATTGTTTCAATAAATGGCAATGATTCAGATTCTTAACTTTAGCCCACTCTAAATGAGAGACTAAAATTAATGTAATATTTATAATGTGAATAGCCAAATGCGTAAGCGAACATATCTTATTCACTTTCTTGGCAGTGCTGTGAGTGTGCGTGAAATGGGCACATAAACCTTACAGGATGTTGGATTAAGTTTACTAAGGGCTCAGCGGGAGAAAAACCCTAGTTCTTAACCTGTGCAGGTCTTTCCACTGGTTGGGAAAAGCAGTAATCCTCAAAGGTGCAGGTGTACTTACTAGCCAACAGCAATATATAACATACAACATATTGTACATCAGCAATCGCTATTCACATGTTCAAGCAGTGTACAATGATCCACAACTCATAATCACAGTTCATATGAATTTCAGTGCCCTTTCTGGTGTATGGTTGGAAAGAATGGACAAAAACATTGTAGCCAGTGATTATTTGTAATTTTATGTGGAAGAAAGGATGGCATCAGATCTATGAAAATAATATTCCAGGTTCAGCAGAGAACCCAGATGTTCTATAAAGAAACAGCGAGAGAGAGTAAACAACAGCAGGTCAGGTCAGCTTTAGTAGCAGCAGGCAGGTTGTGTTTCTATAGGACTAGCCAGGAACTGTTTGCACCATGACATGAGAGCAACATGGCCACCGTGGGAATATGAGTGCAGGAGTGCTGTTTCAGTACTTTAGCTTTACAAACCCTGTAACTGTTGACATTCTGAAAACGCTATTGTTTAAGAATTGTCCTAATAGAGTGTATATACATTCAAATCCTGTTTGGTAGATATAGCCAGTGTGACATGTATCTTTTATTTCATTTATTGTTTTGATTTGAATTGAAAGCTCACATCTTGTATAATTGGGATTGATATTATTGGACATATACGCACATACAATTATACCCTGCCTCTTACAATGTCAATATGACATGGATTTCTTAAAAGGTCGGCCAATAATGTGATCATGGTCTTAATATGCTATAGTAATATGTCACTATAGTAACCTATGACGTGTATGAACTGGAGTGAACCGGTAATACGTGGGTTATGTAATGTAGGGTTTGTGTGGGCTCTTGAGAAGCAGGGCAGAACAGTTTATGTCCTATCCAAATAGGATTTCTGCATCTGTACCTCCTCCACCTTCAGTGCCTCTAAACATAGCTGGTTATGAAAGAAAGCTCTGTCTTTAAGCTCTCCATAGATATCTACAGTAGGCTAATGCAGCTGAATTCATTTGACAGCACCCATTGGAACACTATAAGAAAATCTTTTGAAAGTTTGAATTGCACAGCATGTGAGTGTGAGTCCTCTGTGAGTGGAAGAAACGCTGAGGACCGAGTGTGTGCGGGCCTGGCAGGAAGTCGGTTGGATAGGCTGCCGGACCAACCGATATGCAGATTATGCACATATATAGGCATATATATAGGGGGATCTCCATATAAGGGCATAAAAGGGACATGGACAGACAGATATAGAGATCTGAGATCTCTGTTCCGTGATCGCACGCACGCACGCACGCACGCACGCACGCACGCACGCACGCACGCACGCACGCACGCACGCACGCACGCACACACACACACACACACACACACACACACACACACACACACACACACACACACACACACACACACACACACACACACACACACACACACACACACAAACGCTAACAGAACACTTTCCTGGCAGCCTCTAAGCACGGAAGTGGACTGTGTCTCATAAAGCAAATAGTACAATGGACCGGTTCAGAACCCTGTCCTGTGCATTCCTGTCGCCATGTTGTCCCAAAATCCCAAACAAGTGCCCTGATCAACAGTGTTGGTTCTGTGCGTGCATGTTGGTGCTCTTGTGTTTGTGTGCATGTATTCTGTGCTGTAAAAATTAATAGCAAGGAAACAAAGCCTTAACATGCGCTAACCTCACACCTGCATTTGTTTGTGTTTGTGTGTGTGTGTGTGTGTGTGTATGTGTATCTCTTGGGCCAGGCCTGCGTGAGAGGGCAGCATGAATTCCTCAGCCCCGACAGGGCTGTGGGACCCCCAGTCCCCGTTTAACTATGCATCGCCCCTGCCCCGGACACCTGCCCCGTCCACCACCTCCTCCACCTCCATCACCTCCACCCCTGGCCTGCCGCGCCGCACACACGTGACCTCGGCCACGCCAGCAAAGCGCATCACCTTCTACAAGAGCGGCGACAACCAGTTCGGCGGCATCAGGATGGCCATTCACGGACGCAGCTTCAAATGTTTCGACGCTCTGCTGGACGACCTTTCCCAAAAGGTCAGTGGGGTCAGATGTAGTGTCCAGCGGCGCTCCCACTGTCCAACTATTTTACTCGAGTATAAAGCCATCTGTACACAAAGAATGGACAGGGTTCGATTTATGGGCGGTGGGGGGAATTCCATGCCTCTGCTTTTGATGTCCCATTCTGATCATTTCTTTTTATCGCCGGTAGGGATATGTTTTATCCCTGCTTCTGGTCAGACAAAATTAAATACATGCATTTACTGGAAATGTACATAACATGGGAAATGTAGACTGTCTGATATGTTTCCTTTTTCAAAAATAGCAAACATAGCCAATCTACAAACTCACAATGTGTCTGCTATTTGTCGTATGAATAAATATAAGTGGTTCAAGTGGTTAAGAAAATGGAATGGCATTGTTATTAGTACCAGGGCAGGCCTATGTAATGGTAACTGCTTTACTGAGCACTTCTGTAAATATTATGCTTTTTACCCATTCCATTTTGAAACAGAGATTACAAGCTGTTTGCAAACGCTAATTTTGCGCTATTGTTAATATTCGAGTGACACAACCACCTAGCTACCTACCCTTGTCGAATGTTAACTCTTTGACTGCCAGAGTATTTTCATAAAGTACTCCCCCAGTGCCAGCAATTTTCGTGTTTTTCTATTTTTATATTTTGAATTTTTCTCATGAAAATAATTTAAGGACACATAATTTAAAAACCCAGCACAAATCCGCCACTAGAGCACATGACAGCGTGATCAGGTCGTTGGGTCTCTCTCACCCTTCTTGATAGATTAGACAGGAAAAAACATGAAAACGGATGTGACGTCGTCCCAGATTGTTTTGATCGGCAAAAATTACGATGTGATACACGACGGCGATGACTGATCGTCACCCAGACCATAGATTATAGAAGAGAACCTGTCCGTTTGTCCGTTATACCGTGTGAAAAATCGTTTATTTACCTATTTTGGACGAAAATGACTGGGGGAAAAATCAAAAACCGGAAACGGAATCCAGGACATGAAACCGGATGCAGATGTCCGTGAAGTAAGTGGAACTCGAGAATAACATTGAATATTAAGCAGCATAGCGCAATCAGAGATTAAACAATGAACGCGCGTCAAGCGCGTCGAACGCGTCGACGGCCAACTGGACAAAGTAGCACTTGACGCGTTATCGCGTCGTCCGCAGTCAAAGAGTTAAAACAGCACAATAATTTAAAAACACTCAGTACACTTGCTACAATAACATGCTATGAGGGAATCTTCCAAAGGATCTGAGATGAAGACAATGTTGCCTGCAGACAGTGCATGTATAAGTTTATGTGAATTGCCAGTTCTGTGTATGACGCTTATTCTATGCACGTGTGCGCTTGTCTTGTCCATGTGTCTGTATGTGTGTGTGTCTGTCGGGCGTCTGTTTGTTTATTAACTACAGGTACCCCTGCCATTTGGTGTGCGCACCGTGACCACGCCACGTGGCACCCGCAACATCAAGCACCTGGAGCAACTGCAGGATCGGGGCTGCTACCTGTGCTCCGACAGACGCCAGGCCAAGCCTGTGAACATGGAGCTGGCTGGAAAACGGCCGGTCATCTGGCAGTACCAGGGCAGGCGGCCTTGGGCCCCATGCATGGGCCCCCCGCCGAGCCACAGCGTTCTCAGGCAGCGGAGGATCTTGCTGGTGAAGAACAGCGAACCGGGCTTGAGGAGGAGCACGGTGCTGAGCCGGAGAAACACCAGGAGCCTCAAGGCCTTCATGGATGACGTGTCCGAGGTCATGCAGTTCCACGTCCGCAAGCTATACACCGTGGAGGGACGCAAGGTAAATGACTGAGTGCATTTGTTAGAGTGCGTGTGCGTGTGTGTGTGTGTGTGTTTCCATGTGTGTGCTACAATAGAATGACTGATGTGAAATACGATGTCACAAATAAACCCTCTTCAATCTTGAAACTTGCGTGTGTTTGTTCCCAGATCGACAGTGTGCAGAGCTTGATGACGTGTCCCAGCGTGTTGGTGTGTGCGGGCCGGGAAGCCTTCAGCGCCACTCTGCTGGACTGCGCCAGGAAGAACTCAGAGGAGAAACTGCCCGGCCTCGGCACCAGGACCCCGGGGAACGGGGCTCGATCTCCAGCCACTCTGGTGTCTCGGTCGCCTCCCAACGGCGCGCGGTCCACTCCTCGCGTAGCCCGTTCCAGAGCTAGCGATGGCAGTGAAGGGAGCAAGAAAAGTGGTAGGTTGTTGTTTGGGAGGATATTTCCTTTGAACACATTTTTAATGTTTATGTTTAGTGTCACATCGTCATCAACATCATCTGTTCATCCAGTTCCATCTTTTATGGTCAGAGATTCCAGCATTTCCATTGAGAAATTATACCCTTGAGTCGGCTAGGCAACCTGATGGCTGACAAGCTCTACCTGAAGCTAATAATCCCAATATCGCTCCAGGCCAGGGGATTCCCTCTTGAATAAGCAGTAGATGTTTGGTTTCACACACAGGAGACCGCAGGGTTTGAATCCTGGGTGTTAGAGTTGCAATTACCTAAATACATTTTTAAATAAAACTTACGGATTGTAGCTTTAATTAGATTTTCATTTAGATGACCAATAATGAGTAATGAAGTTGGCAAAGTAAACCAGGTCAAATCTATTGTATTTGTATGTAGGTGTGTCTATGCATGTTTGTGTGTTTGTAGACCGTATGTACCTAAGCTATTTATTCATTCATTTCCCTTCTGTTTTTTATTCCTCTCTTATGTTATTTCCCCTTCTACTTCACCCTATTCCCCTCTCACCTCACAGTGAACTTCGGTCTGGAAACTAAGAAGAGCGTCATCCACCGGCGCTCCGACTCCTCCAACCACTCCGCCCGCTTCTCTGTGTCGTCAGACACGGAAAAACAGGGGGTGGGGTGCCACCACCAGGCCAGGACAGCTTTCGGTAATGACGACATCGAAAAGCGCGTGCTGGTCAACAAAGATGGCAGCCTGTCGGTGGAGATGAAGGTGCGTTTCCGCCTGCACAACGAGGAGACTGTGCAGTGGTCCACACAGATCAGAAAGTCCCCCCCTGCTTCTCTGTCCAGTGACGGCTATCCCCTGAAGGAGGACCAGCCGTGCTACCTACAGCAGGGCCAATCACAAAGCTGCTCCGATCCAGACTCAGCGTCCGCCTCCTGCGATCCGGGGGTTACCGACTATATTTCCCAGTCTCTGCGGCATCCTCTAGAGGAGAACCACTGCCCCTGCTGCTGCCAGAGATGTCAGCAGCAGTATGATCTGTGGGAGAACCCAGCACACAGCCACAAACATCCTGTTGCCCCGCCCCTGCATGCGTCCAGACACACCCACTCCTCCAGTTCGTCCTCCTCCTGCCGCTCCCGGAGGGTGATACGTCGGCACACCAGGCTGTCAGACTCTGGCTCCGAGCAGGGCCGAGTGGTCCAAGAGGAGGTTTGCGTGATGGAGGAGGTGCAGCGCAAGGTGGAGCAGTCCGGAGACTGTTGTGTGGAGGTGTGCCGTATCAGCCGTTGCTCCAGCCGCAGCGAAGTCGAAGTCGAAGGCAACCTGTGTCCTCACAGCAGAACGTCTGTAGAGGACAGTGGGACGGTGGATGGGGAGGAACGACCCCCGTCCGCTATCAGTAACTCCTCGCATGTACTCCAGGCGCTGCAAGAGGACGATGATGACGAGGAGGAGGAAAACCTGCCATCTAGCGCCTCACAGTGCTGCTCCAGCAGGGAGCCAGCCGCTCAGACGCACTTGATACCCCGACCGCCCAGCAAAGGCTCAATCAGCTCCGCCCACTCTGCCGTACACAGCAAGACTCCCCAGTGCGAGGAAGATGGACGCAAGGGGAACAGTGCGGACGAGATGGATCGAGCCACCAGCTCCAGATCCCAGACGAGCCGAACGTCTCACAGGTCCACTATAGTCAGAACACTGAACCCTGAAGAAGAGGGGGCAGCGGATGATGAGGCAGAACCAAGGGTGCTAAGCAGCTTGTCCAGTCTTGCTGGCTCTGCCCAGTCACGGTCATCCAGCGTGTGTCCTGACTGTGGAGGATGCAAGCGTGGGAGCACCCCCGCTTCCTGTGCCTCCCAGGCAGGGGAGTCCTGCAGTAGAGCGTCACACCGGTCCCATCACTCTCATCACTCCCATCACTCCCACACTGCCACCGCGAATCCCCCTGCACCTAATGAAGAGGCAGAGTGTGTGGCCAGTGGGGAATCCGATGACTCGGACGGGTCGGTTTCCTCTATGGGGTCCAACAGGTCCAACCTCACCCACCAGGAGTGCTTCTCGGCCTTGTCCAATATCCCAGAGGGCCGGCCGTCTAGCACCATGTCCCATGCCTCCAACAGATCAAAGCACTCTCCCACACCTTTGGGAGAGCCTCCTGCTGAATCAGCTGGACCGGAGGAGGAAGAGAGGGCACAGAGCACCACGTCAGCCGCTAGCCACAGGTCCGGGAGATCTCACAAGTCCAACTGCAGTGAAGCCACTGCTGCCCCTGATGCTGAAGCATCAGGCAGAGGCACCGAGGGAGAACAGGAGGGAGAGAATGTTGCAGAAAGAGCTGCCAGCGCTGTGTCAGCTAAATCCAATACTTCAGCTGGACCGGAGGAGGAAGAGAGGGCACAGAGCACCACGTCAGCCGCTAGCCACAGGTCCAGGAGATCTCACAAGTCCAACTGCAGTGAAGCCACTGCTGCCCCTGATGCTGAAGCATCAGGCAGAGGCACCGAGGGAGAACAGGAGGGAGAGAATGTTGCAGAAAGAGCTGCCAGCGCTGTGTCAGCTAAATCCAATACTTCAGCTGGACCGGAGGAGGAAGAGAGGGCACAGAGCACCACGTCAGCCGCTAGCCACAGGTCCAGGAGATCTCACAAGTCCAACTGCAGTGAAGCCACTGCTGCCCCTGATGCTGAAGCATCAGGCAGAGGCACCGAGGGAGAACAGGAGGGAGAGAATGTTGCAGAAAGAGCTGCCAGCGCTGTGTCAGCTAAATCCAATGCTTCAGCTGGACTGGAGGAGGAAGAGAGGGCACAGAGCACCACGTCAGCCGCTAGCCACAGGTCCAGGAGATCTCACAAGTCCAACTGCAGTGAAGTCACTGCTGCCCCTGATGCTGAAGCATCAGGCAGAGGCACCGAGGGAGAACAGGAGGGAGAGAATGTTGCAGAAAGAGCTGCCAGCGCTGTGTCAGCTAAATCCAATGCTTCAGCAAGGACTGGTGTTTCCGCTAAGTCTGCAGAGTCTCACAAGTCAAACGGTGATGCGAGTGCAAGAGCTGTGACTCCAGCTGCCAATCCAGCTGATGTAGAGGCCGACACAAATGACACCAAGGATGAGGTACGAGCTAGTAGCGTCCTATCCACCAAATCAGCTAAATCTGACAAATCTGCCGCATCAAAGGTGTCCAGGGTATCTCACAAATCTTGCTGCAGCCATTGTGGAAAAGCAGTATCTCCGTGTCCTAATGGAGCCGATAATGCCAAGGGTGCAGAGGCAATGGACAGAGATGAAGAGCAAAAGAGGGAGGAAGAGGAGGAGGTGATGGATGGGAGAGCAGCAAGCGCCATGTCCAATCTGTCAGCCAAGTCCTGCAAATCCCATAAGTCCAGTAAAGCTCTGGCGAGGTCACATTCTCCCACATCAGAAGCTGCAGATGACGGTGCAGAGAGGGCTGCCAGTGCAATGACTGCTAGATCAACTAAATCCAACATATCAGTTCGGTCCGCAAAGTCATGCATGTCTGACTATAACGGAAGCTCAAAGGAGAAGGTGAAGGAAGAGGTTGGAGAGGAAGCAGAGGAGAAGTCAGCCATTGCAACGTCACGGAAGTCCAGCCACAGTGGTGGCGTGTCCCTAGATAGTGAAACTGGAGGAGAGAAGGGAGAAGGGGAAGAAATGGAGGTGGGAGACAAAACAGAGGGAGGTGATGAAAATGTAGAGAGGGCAGCCAGTGCAATATCAGTTAAATCCGCTAGATCGAACCTTTCAGCCAAGTCCAGTAAGTCCACCTGCAAACACACTGAAATTCCAACCATTGAGACAAACGGAGCTGAGGGAGGGACAGACGAAGTTGGCGAGACGTCAGATGAGCGGGCGGCTAGCGCCATGTCAGCAAAATCCAAATTATCTGTCAAGTCCAGTCGTTCTCACAAGTCTGATGGTAAAGGAGGGAAGCCAGAAGGAGGGGAGGAGAAATTGGAGGAGAGATCGGTGAGCGCCATGTCGGCTAAATCAATGAAATCTAATGTTTCAGCTGCCAAGTCCCACCAGTCTGGCTGCGACGTAAGTCCAGCTGAAGTCCCCGTTATTGAAACAACGGATGCTGATGATGAGGGCAAGGCTGTGAAAGAGAGGACACCCAGTAGCGCCTCTACCAAAAGCACCTCCGCCGTCAACGCAAGGCCCACAGGTGATGGGGGATCAGTGCGGTCAAAGAGTGTTTTGTCTGTAGCATCTGCATCTGCCCGAAGCCCCTCGCCCCGCAAGACGCCCGCCCCCCAACCCCCCTCACGTCAAGAGCAGAGCATACCTAAAGCAGCAGCTCCGTCCCCCAGCACCCCCCAAACCCCTAAACGGCAACTGCTGCCTGGCTCCGAGGCAGGAGTGAGAGGGTCCAGTGCTCTTTCAGTCCGCTCTGCAGCCTCTACCAGGTCAAATAGATCCAAGTGTCACTGTGGCGCTTCATCTGCGCTTCAAAAGATGGAGAAAGAGGAGGAAGAGGAATTGGAAAACGAGGGAGAGAAGGCCACCGAGCGAGCGGCAAGTGTCCTGTCAGCATCATTAGGCATAGAGCGGCCACTGAGCGGTGCATCCTCAGGTTCCGTTTCCCTCGGCCTGCCTGAGGACCGAGAGCATGAGTCCATTAACTGGGACAGCAGATCCCACATCTCCTCTCACACCGCTAGATCAAATCGTTCAGCCACGCCCAGTAAAGTAAAACCAGTCGATATTCCTACTATTGAAACAACAGGAGGTAATGAAGAGGCTAAGGAGGGGGAAATGCCAGAAGTGGAGAGATCAGCCAGTGCTCTTTCAGCTAAAAGCAATGCCTCTGCAAAAAGCAGTAGGTCTCAGAAGTCCACATCTATTTATTCAAATGTAGGATCTCCCAAGCTAATAAGAGGGACTAAAGGACAAAACAGTACTAGCCCTACCAAAACGGAAAATGGAAAGTCTACGATTTATCTGAACACCCCTGACAACAGGACACCATCGGCAATGTCGTCATCAAGCAATAAAGTTAGGATCAAATCCCCAACAAGAGCCAGCCCTAAACCCACAACACCGGTCCCTGGGGATTCAGCTGTTGAAAACATCTCCACCATCAAACCATTAAGTCCATCTGAAGGGAAAGAGGATATGACAGATGAGAATGCACCCAGTGTCTCCAAGAGTCCAAACTGCCTTAGGCCCCAGTCAGCAGCAGCTTCATCCTTGAGACCCAAATCTGCAGTTGCTACCGATGACTCCTACTCTAACGAGAGCACCCTCTCCAAGTCTCTGTCTGCCGCCGACCTATTGAAGGAGACCATAGCTGCTGGGCGGCCTCTCAGCCGTCAGTCAAAGGGCAGCGAGAAGAGCGGGGCCAGCCGTAGAAGCGAGAAGCGTAAGGAAGCGGACCTGACACCTGCCTGCCTCCCCAACGCATCCCTCAACGAGGTGGTCAGCGATTGGCTGAAGAACATTCCCACCAACGGCTGTATGTTCGCACTCGGTGATGAGCTGAGTGACGGAGGACAAGAGGGGAAGGAAACGGAAGGGGGACACGGAGAGAAGGTGGAAAAGGAGGTAGAGGAGGCCGAAGTTGAGAAAGTGGAAGAGGAGGAGGAGACGGGAGATGATGTTGTGGAGGAGGAGAAGTCAGATGCAGCCCTGCCCACCACCGATATAACTTCCTCTCACCCCGCTGCTCTGTTCGAGGGCAAAGATTTGCTTCACAAAAACTGCCATTCATCCGTCGCAGTGATGAAAGTTCTGCTGAGTCCCATTAGAGGGCGATGTCGAAGCCTACCTGAGGTGAGTCAATGATTTTATATCTTTGAATGATATGCATAGATATCTGTATACTTTATGCACATATATTATACATTTTATCACATACCCAGCCTTCCTGTGGGTGAGTGGAGTATAAAAGCACAGAAATGGTGATAACTGATATCAGCCTTAGGCGGTGCAAGCTAGTGCAAACATGCACTGAACAGTCACAGTGAGTAATGTCACTAATGGAAGGAAGTTAGCATGTCAAACATGTAATGAGAAGATCACGCACATCCAATCGCAAAGTTAGGCATGTGCTGATAACAAAACAAACTAGAAAAAGACAGAAAAACGCTCGCACACTGTTGAGCTCCGGTTTACATCAGTGATGTATGTATTGCAATCATTTCATTGATGTGAACTGGAGCCCAACAGTGTGCAATGCTAGCATGTCAAACACGGCCACCACGGTTGCCAATTTTGTGGCTAAATAAGGCTGTGGGTATGTGATCGATACATCTTTGACAATGGCAAATGCCCGGGTGACTATCTGTTATATTATATTATATTATATTATATTATATTATATTATATTATATTATATTATATTATATTATATTATATTATATTATATTATATTATACAGTACTTTTTTATTTAATAAAATGCTGCTGTTCCTCTGCAGGTGTCTCCAGTGTATGGCCGCAGACTGAGCACATCAGCCCAGGGTCTGTTGGACTGCCTGGCCCAGCTCCAGCTCATTGAGCCTGGGTCAGGCTCTGACAGTGAACAGCCCAAGGACCGTAACCAGCGCTACTGTGAAATCATTACACTCCTCCAGTCCCTCTGGCTCTCCAAACCCAAGGACAAGGAGGCGGGACAAGAACAAGTGTCACCTCCGAGGTCCTCGTCAGGGGTCGGTATGAGTAGCGGCTCCGGCGGATCGGGGAATAATGGAATTGATGGAGGAGATGGAACTTTGCTGAAAACAACAGACAATGAAGCAGTGTCTACACATGTGGCAGATGCGGGGGAAGGAGAGACCGAAGCAGGGGATACAGGAGAAGAAAAGCCAACAGTGGATGAAGGAACCAAAGGAGGAGAAGAATTGACCGCCAAGCTACCAGAGCTGCCCACAGAAGAGGTCATGGACAGCCCAAAAAGCAGTGGGGCTCCCTCCCCATCAGACAAGAGCTCCAATGGTGACAGCCCCAAGTCCCAAAATGACACTGAGCGGGAGAGTCCCAACGACTCCAACGTGGATTCGCCCTCCGCCGTCCTGGAAGTGCCTCTGTCCAAGCAGCCGTCTCAGGACCCCGACCCGGTGTGGGTCCTTCGCCTGCTTAAGAAGCTGGAGAAGCAGTTCATGAACCACTACACGGATGCTATGACGGAGTTCAAAGTGCGCTGGGACCTGGACGATAGCCTCATGCTGAACACTATGATCAAGGAGCTGAGGGAAGAGGTGAGCCAACGCATCCAGAGAAGCATCGGCCGTGAGTTGAAGAAGATCCAGGGTCGTGCCGGGAAAGCACCCAGACCCCCAACGGAAGCACACCTGTCCCGGGAGTCTACAATGACGGACAGGAGGCGCCAGATGTTAAAGGTGACAAGAAATAGTAGGAGTCACAGTCAAATAATCTAGCAATAAACTGATATTTTATTACATCTGGTCTGAAAAGTTGTAGTGTGTGTGTGTGTGTGTGTGTGTGTGTGTGTGTGTGTGTGTGTGTGTGTGTGTGTGTGTGTGTGTGTGTGTGTGTGTGTGTGTGTGTGTGTGTGTGTGTGTGTGTGTGTGTGTGTGTGTGTGCGCATTCGCCACTAAATGACGATAAATTACAAGCACATGGTTTTGCTTTGTTACAATGTAGGTAATGAAGAACCAGTCCTTGAAGACGGCTGACTCTCTCAGTGATGACGAGATGACGGGCGAGTACAGCGACCCGCGCAGCGACGATGATTATTGTCCATGTGACGCCTGTGTGAAAAAGAAAATGGAAGCCCGGCCGCCCAAGATGCACCCAGCTGCCAACGCAGCGCCAGTGATGATGGCTTTCGACCTCCGCAAGATCCTACAGCAGAAGAAAGCTCCTGAACCACCACCAGCTGCCAACGCCGCGCCGGTGATGATGGCTTTCGACCTCCGCAAGATCCTAGAGCGGAAGAAAGCTCCAGAACCACCACCTCCTCCTCCACCCGCCTTGTCACCGGAACCTGCAGATGGCAATGGTGTCAATGGAGACGTACAAGAGGAGGGCAACAACCTGGAGGTCGTGCAGGAAGAGGATGAGGATGAGGATGAGGAAGGAGAGGAGGAGACCAAAGATATTATAGTCCCCAATGTGATATTAGAGGAGACGATCCCTGAGGAAGATGAAGAGGAGGAGGAGGGGGAGGATGAGAAAGAAGAGACCCAAAGAGAGGAGGTGGAGGAGGAGAAAGAGGGGGAGACGGGTGAAGAGGAAGAGGAGGAGGGAGTGGAAAACGCAGAGGAAAAGGGAGGTGAGAGAGCAGAGGAGACGTGTGAATGTCAGCATCCGCACGAGACGGAGGGAGAGGCAGGTGAGGAAGAGGGCGAAAACGATGATGGAGAGCAAGAGAAAGAGGAGGAGGAGGAGGAGGCCGCCAGAGAAGAACAGAGCGAGGATGCTGTGGAGAATGAGGAGGAGTCGACACCAGAGGGAAACACTGGCGCCGAGGCGGAGGATGATGATGGTGAGGGAGAGAAAGGCACCACAGATGAAGACGAGAGCGGGGGAGAGACTGCCTCAACTCAGAGAAAGGTGAGATCAAACTCAAACCCAACTGATGTGGGATTTTTTAGACCGATACCGGCGATTTTAGAGGTTGAATGAAAATGGACCTTCTTTATGTGGTATATGCACTGATATGACCATGGAAAGGTACTCAGAAGGCTGCGGTTGTATACAAGTAGCTTAACATTACTTAAGTTATATATAATATAACTTAAGTATATTTAACGTTATAACTACAGAATATTTAACATTATTGTCACTCACTTGTCAACCAAATTTGACCCAAATAGATGGTCATTCCACAGCCACACTTTACAGGAGAGCTACACAATTATTTTGCAAATAAATGCTTAGCTGTATCATTCATCTAAAAGTCAGAACTGAAATGTATAAATGAAAATAATGAATAAATATCAAGTCAGGTATGGTCCTCCATTATGTCCAGAGGGATACTCATAGTCTATCTTTCATACGACCGTTCAGTAACGTTACAGGATCAATCCCCCACTTCCTCTTTCATGCCAATGCCATATAAAAATAAATTAACCACAAAATCTTGTTAAAACAATCCTACTTTTAAAATGAATGCATCGTGATTCTACTGTGGGTCCATCCATGAAAAAGACAGGAAGATAGGTGCTACAATTAAGTACAGTGACTGATTACAGACATAATGTTTGGGTGATTCAACATACTTTGTTTCATTATATAACTCTAAATTGTGTTGGGAGAATCATAACAGAGCCACAACATTAGCCAGCCACTGAGATGCCACCTCTTCACATGCAAGGAATTCTGGTATAGGGGTCTGAATGAGAATTCTATTACTATAGGGGCGGCAATGGCTCAGGGGTAGAGTGGCCGGTAGAGCTGCCGGATGGAAGCCGTGAGGTTTCCAGTTCGATACCGGGCTCCCCCCAAGACGCTGAACCCCTAATTGCTCCCGGCGAGCAGGTTGGTGCCTTGCATGGTTTCCTCCGCCATCGTGTGTGAATGTAATGCACGATCTCTGTAAAGCACTTTAGATAAAAGCGCTATATAAATGCACCATTTACCATTTACTATTCTTGTTGGAGGGTGGTATCCAGTTGCATCACCAATTACCTGAATAAGAAATAAAATTTGCATCGGTTACACCCACTGCCCAACTGACAGGCGTGTCAGTATAATCTGTATCGCAGATTATAGATCAAGATGAAGAAAAGTTAATGTAAAACAGAAACTATAAGCTTAAAAATATGTAGTTTCTATCCTCAAACATGTTGGTTAGCCTTTGGTTGGGGAAGGTCTTCTATTGTTTATCTATTATTTCTTAGATAACTGAAGTGTGACTGGAATACACTGATGAGTACAACGTGACAGTGATACTCGTAATACAATCTTATTATAGCAGTCGAACTTACACAATCCCTGACCCAGCACTAACCTTACATGCCTCGCAGAGGAATCTGTTTGGTCTGGGCAGAGAGAATATACATTGACTCCTCTTACCAAACAAATAGCTGACCCAAATGGCTTACACAAGCAGCCATGGTGAAATGACCTACAGTACTGTACTGCAAACTTCCCTCTAAGACTAAGCCAGTGGAAGCAGACTTATCCTGTGATCCCATTAGGCAGACTGAATAAACATGTTTGGCTTGGCAGCAACCGAGATCTTCTGTCTTCTGTTATTGTTGGCACTGTGAGTTTTGTACATGACGACTGACATTTTAAGCCTGATTTATACTTAGCAACACGCAAATAAACAAATACATCAGGCACAAGTCTGCCATTTAACAGGCATGTCATACTGCGTATGTACTGTATGTTCTGCATTCTGTATTGTACTATGTTGACAATATTTCTGTGTTATTTCTCAGTAGCAAGAAATAGATTGTGGTAATGTTTTATTCACAGTGAGTATGTATAACTCAGGCATGGGCCTGATTCATGTTCGGTTCATACAATTTTGAATGCAAATTGGAACAGTGATTCTTTATAGATGAATTAGTTTGCAGAATTTGTATGGCAAACTAAATCACACTGGCTTGAAACCGAATTGAGCCCAGTCAGCCCACTCTCGGAGATGTGTATTATTATACCATGGCCAAAGGCCAAGCTCTCCAGAACAGGGGTTGTCTGTATTTCTGTATGTACTGTATCCAATGTATGTCTTTCTCCTCAAAAGTAGACCGATCACAGCCCATACCGGTACATGCATGATGTCACAAAACAGAACCACCTTCGGGCATGAAAGCCTGGAATAACAAAAAAGTTAATAAAAACAAAACAAAAAAACAAACATAGTTGTCATTGACTGATTAGAAAAATATTTGGGGATTGAGTTCATTGGCCTGCTGGCAAGCGTTGCACAAGAAATTTGGCGCTGATTGTGTAGTGTTTGTTTACTATTGCTGTTACACCCTTTTTAGGAGCAGGGAGGAGTGGCTGTGGTGTGTGTGACGGAGGGAGAGGAGGCAGACGGTGAGGACTCAGACATGGGCAGTAAACGGCCGAGTGAAGCCGGTGCAGATCAATCGGGATGCGACGGGACGGCAGAAGACGAGGGCGAGAAAGAGGCGGCTGGAGAAGGAGAATCAGAGGATGTTGTGGAAAATATTGTGGAGGAAGGAAAGCAGGTGAATGGTCTCTTTCATCAGTACACCCGAACCTCTGTGGAGTCCCAGCCCGGCTCAATGGAGGCCATTGACACGGAGCCCAGTCGTACAGTTTCACCCCTTCACCCTAAAAAGTCTCAGGAAACCGGAACCAAAATGGTGACCGGTGTATCTAGGGGTGAGGGGGTTGCGGGTAAGGGTCAGAGGAGAAGCCGGTCGCCGGCCAGGGTCAAAAGGCGCAAACCCAATGGGAGCGACAGACAGTTGGACGACCTGGAGATTTAACTCTGGAACAGAACTGTTTCTCCAAATGCAAATGCGGACAACATTTATTATCGTCCAGCACATAACTGCTGTGACGTACGCTAACTGAAACAGGCTAGAAATGGACAGACTTTGGTTTGTATGGCTGAGGCCTGCATCTCCCAATAAGAGGATGTTATTATTTATGCCATTGAACTCTAATCCTCCTGTTGACCAAAAAGACCTAAACACTACAAGCACTTTATCACTTTAGAGCTGGTGTGGGAGAGCTCTGTTATGACATTAGTGGTGGTTGTCACTACAATACAGGTGTTTTTTCCAGAACCACAACACACAGCGTAAACTTGAAACCACTCACGTAATACAGTGTTATGTATCATATTACTACAATGTTCGAATATATCTATATTCTATTTTCTAGAAGCAAATTGTATTTATGCACATATATTTTAAAGGCATACGTATGTCTATTTCTTTATGGTGATGAAGTATTTAATTTTTTGGGAAACGCTCACACTCTGGAACAAACTGGGTGGATGAATTGTTACACAAAGCCATGAAAATAGGTATCCAGGTATCTGTGATATAATCACTCTGCTTTTTTTCCTGGTTATATTGTAACCAGATTTTGATTTGTCACAGTCTAAACCTGGTACTGTAATCAGCTTAACCAGAGCCTAACAATCCTGCTAATAGCAACATTGTGATTCTGTTACAGAGAGTACCAGGGTGCTATTTTCATAGCAGTGTGTTGTGTCCCTTCCCTGGGCACAGCAATTTTGAGCATTGCCTAAGTGTGTTACGTATACTGGATTGAGACGAGGTTGGCATAAGAATTATGTAAGTACTGTGTGTGATGCATTGCAGCCACCTGATGAATCAGCCATGTGGGATGGCAGTCTGAGAATCCACTCACATGTGTTACTAATGCCTTACTGTATCCATGGTAACATGGCATAGAGAGAGAAACAGAGGAGAGTGGGGCCGCTAAGTGGCCGTCTTCATTGTTAATCTGTCAAGAGATGTCTGATTCTGGTGGTGAGTTGTCAAAATGAGAGAGTCTGTTGGAGTAGGAATACGGCCACACCTTTTATAATAGGAAATGCCGGAGATCATACTTTTTGAAAAATTATTAAACCAGGGTTTGCATTTAAGGGAGGAGTGTTCTGCACTCCTAAAGTGAACCGTGCTGGTTCAGTGAGTGCTGGCCTGACACCCAAATATGCTCTAGAGAATATTGTGACTGTATACTGTATAGTATATGTTTTGAACGGCTCTCGTTTGAACAAGGCGAAACAAAACACACTCAGGCTTTGCATTAAAAAAGCCTGGTGTGATGTGGAGAGGGGGTGGGTGTGCCTATGTCTTTGCTGCTATTGGTCCATTTGGCTATCCATTCATTCTTTCTAACATCGCCAAGTGAATGCTGTGTATCCAGCTCATGAAATGATTCAAACTGAAGGTTGAATGTGGATAAATGTGACATGAATAAACAGATTGAATATAAACACAACCACTGTTGTTTTCATGGACGTGACTGGGTTTCAAATGATCAATGATGCGAGGTAACGCATTACATAATATTACTTTCACGAGTAACAAAGTCATATTACCCATTACTTTTACAAATTGGGTAATATTTGTAATCAAGTAATGCTTACTTTCAGAAACTGTTATTTCTAGACTTTTTATTTTATTTTTATTTTTTTACATATTTCTAGTTCAGGCAAGCATCCACTGTTTGGACATTTATTCAATGTTTAACACATTCTGAACACTGGGCTAAGTCTGTCTTTATCCACAGCTAGCTTACCTTGCAGAGGCATGGGTAATACATATACTTTGTAAAATTATACAATTTATTTAATAGAAAAGCCCTTTGTTGGGCATGTCATAGGCGGAAATGTTCTATATTTTTAACAGACAAAAAAACCCACACACGATCAGATGTTTTTGCTGTTTTTGCACGCCACTGTCATGCAGCAAATGATAAAATAGGGCATAAGGTTAAAACAAAACTGGAAATAATTCACAAAACATTTTTGACATTTTGAACATACCAAAATAAGTTTGTTGTTACTTATTTGTTCAGCGCCATGTTTGGATTTGTCCCTGAGAGAGCTGCAAAGCTGCTCAGCCTTCAAGACAAACTCACGTCAATCTACTAATCCCCTGTGTGTGTGTGTGTGTGTGTGTGTGTGTGTGTGTGTGTGTGTGTGTGTGTGTGTGTGTGTGTGTGTGTGTGTGTGTGTGTGTGTGTGTGTGTGTGTGTGTGTGTGTGTGTGTGTGTGTGTGTGTGTGTCCTGAGCCTCACAGGGATTGAGGTTGATTTACGAACCAAATAAGGTACAGTCCTTACCTCCAGAAAGCCGTTACAGAGCACTGACAGACTATGTAATGAGAAGATAAATTATAACCACAACAAACTAAATTGTGCACGTTCATTTGTTGGTTTTAGTAACTCTTCTAAATCAGGCGTAGTATACAATCAAACTTTAATACACAATGTTAAATAATTAATTACAATAATATATAATGTATGTATAGCTATATCTATAAAGGTTAAAGTGATTAAATTTGTATCGTTTCAATGCTCTATCTATGGAGGTTTATTGGCTGTGTTGACAGGTTGCTGCCATCTAAGTGTCATGTAAATGAAATGCTTTCTAATTTCCCACATAACACAACATTCCTCATTGTTGTGAATTTAGTTGACCCTCCATGCGGTCCTAAGAGTCTCCCTTTAACTAAGGGTGGTGAGTGATGGTTCGGTTGAGAAAGAGTGGAAACATAACATGCATCTTGTATCATCGTGCACAGAAGTCAGTCTGATAAAGTACTTGATGACCATGGCGTCAAGTGTATCAGTATGTGCCCATGCAGGTGAGAGTGATTCAACACATGATGTCACTGGGTCAAGCAGATAAATGTCAGTCCTATAATCCTATAATCACAGGTCTAACACACCCACAGATGTTTACAGATGTTTATTTATTACTGCAATACGATTATTTACTGTATATGCTTTGTGTGCGTGGTGTGTGTGTGTGTGTGTGTGTGTGTGTGTGTGTGTGTGTGTGTGTGTGTGTGTGTGTGTGTGTGTGTGTGTGTGTGTGTGTGTGTGTGTGTGTATAGTTTATTATGACAGACACGCCTCCACAGTGTCGCGCACCACTGGTCGACTCTCCAAGTGAGATTCTGCCTCCTCAATAGAACAGCCAGTCAGCAGACATATCAAAGCCAGGGGAACCACCTACAGGGAGACGCGGAGAATGTGTGAAAGAACAAAAAAGTGATTAACTCTCCTTACCCTTCCCTTCCATCTCTGTTCATCCATCCCTCAATTTTTCCATCCATCCCATCCGTCCATAAATCCATCCATCCATCCATTTGAATTGAAGACCTTTATTAATCCCACGTGGGAAATTCAGTTTCAGCTTCACCCAGCTGATGGCTGCTTTGATGGTCATGATGAGCGCTTGGGGGAGCTGTTAAGGGTTAATAGTCCTGCACTAAGCTACATCTGCCCAGCCATGCGGACATATGTACACCTCTTTATCCATCCATCCATCCATCATCCATCCCCTTGCTCCTTACCTTGCTCCTGGTGCTGGCAGTGAGTGTGTGTGTGGTGAGGTCACAGGAAGTGACGCTAGCTGTCAGCTCCTCTGAGCGGTAAATGGCTCTCAGCAGAGCCTTCTCACAGTTGACCTCAGGACAACGAGACAGCTTCTACAGAAGGTTAGATAATATATCGTTGCTGTCAGCCAGGGAGAAACTTCATATCTCCATATTTTTACTTTTTTATGTTTTTTTTGTAAATTGATAAAAGAGAATAGAGAGTCTGCACACTGGTGATGCTGAAAAAGCTCCGCTGTAACGTCAACGTTTCGATCTACTCAGATACTAGGTAGGTAGGTATGATGAACCCTGTGCTGTTGATTTCTTTTGTGCTTGGTGCCATCTACTGCTAAGAATTTGCATGCAACCTTGTGTGCATGCCGTGTGTGCGTGCGTGCGCGCATGCGCGTGTTCCTGTGCACCTGCAGTAAGCGTGTGGCTCTGTGGTACAGTTTGGTGTTGGTGACCTGGACGTCAATCATATGGTTCTGGTATATCTTCCCCTTCAAGACGTGAGCTCCAGTGCTCACTGCATTCAGCACCAACTTAGTGGACAGCTCCCAGTACTGAGAAAGGGACAGAGAGAGAGAGAGAGAGAGAGAGAGAGAGAGAGAGAGAGAGAGAGAGAGAGAGAGAGAGAGAGAGAGAGAGAGAGAGAGAGAGAGAGAGAGTGACAGAGATGTGTGTGTGTGTGTGTGTGTGTGTGTGTGTGTGTGTGTGTGTGTGTGTGTGTGTGTGTGTGTGTGTGTGTGTGTGTGTGTGTGTGCGTGTGCGTGTGCGTGTGTGTGCGTGTGCGTGTGTGCGTGTGTGTGTGTGCGTGTGTGTGTGTGTGCGTGTGTGTGTTACCATGTGCAGTGAGTTTTCTGGAACAGATGAAGGCCAGGTGATGTTGAGAACTGATGAACACAGACGAGTGATGTTGCCCTGGAACGATACAGAAAGTGTGATTCTCATTAAACACACACACACACACACACACACACACACACACACACACACACACACACACACACACACACACGTATGCATTTATTTGAATTAAACCCAACGCCTGAGTTACTCTTACAGTAGTTGCGCATGGGTGTCACGCAACAAAGTATAAATCAGGCTTAAGCAGCTGGCCTTACTGGAGCAGTGGTTCCATCAAGTCCGTGATAGAGAGCATGGAGGTTGGACGTCTTTTGTCTCACTTTTTCAGCCAGCTCCTCCACAGCACTGATGTCATCTGGGAAGGAGGGTAGACACACATTTCAGGGACGTAATCTCTCATAAGAAGTGGATAACTAAAAGACCATTTCAGCTTGACGTTGTATATTACTCACTGGAGTCAGTGAAGATGAGGACAACGGTGTCTTGGTCATTAAGAGAGGGCCAAACCAAATGGCCAAAGTCCTCATGGGCTATGCAGAACTGGGAACCCTTACAAAGGAAATATGAGACACATTCTTATGCAAAATAGACACTTAAATCACTCAGGTCTATTCATAGCTTTGTATATCATACATAAACAGACACATTTTCTGTGAATAGTTTTACATTTAGATTATACATTTGTTTACATTTTCTCCAAAGTCATTAAAACGTTACTGAACTTACCTGACTAATTGAGTCATCGTTAGCTAAACATCATTGAGTATTTATGGACATTTGGATATGCCAGACCACCGCTATGATCCTCTAAAGTTCATATCTAGGCTACTTTGAGGAGTTTAGACTGTAGTCATTGTACAGTAGGTCTCAACATCTTACTGTACTGATCTGTGACACTAAAACACCATCAGTAATGTGAATGCATTATTTTATAGTTTCCAGTATTTCATCTTCATGATATTTGATGCATGAAACTTGATTGGTGTCTGGCTCCTTTTAATTATAGATAATTATACTACTTTTTGTTATGATTTTGAATTCATGTGAGCAGAGACAAATACCAGTGACGTTAGGGGACCTTCAGTGTTGTTCAGCTCCTGATAACCTCCATGAATAAAGGCTCTGATATCTTCATAGTCTGAAACAAACAGACACAACACACACACAGCCATTTAACATACTGTAGGAACATTAACAGGAAGTACACATGAAAAGTAATTTGCTCAAATCCCCATTCCCCACATAGTTCTGGTGCTGAACTTATAGATGAACAGAGAAGAACGTATTTTGGTGGTGATATTATGGTAACTTGCATTACACTGATATTGGTGATTTTGATTGCTCTGGAAAATATCATATAACATGAATTCCTCCCTCACAGAGCACAAAAGCAACAGATAAAGATGATTGATAATATTTGGACTCACATCATGACCAGGTAGTTATACAGTACAACCCGACATTCTGCTAAAGTTCAACATTGCTTGAAGGACCATTCACTCTCTCCTTCCCACTTATAATCCATTCTTCTCTCACTCTCTCCTCTCTTCTCCTCCTTTTCTCACCCCTTCCAGCATCACTCTTCCTCCTCTCACTCCTTCCTGCATTCCCTTCCTCTCTGCATACCTCCACATCTCTCAACTACTCCTTAACTCCTTCATTCCAATGTTCCTCAGGCTCTCACTCTCTTCATTCCCTCCTTACCTGCTCCAAATGTGGGGATGCACTCGCTGGCATCGATGAGGCTCAGCACTGCCAAGGAGCCCCAGGCCAAGTAACACACCCGTCTGCCATCCTGCAAACTGAAACACCCACACGTGCGCGCACAAACAAACACACACGCACACGCACGCACGCACGCACGCACGCACGCACGCACGCACGCACACACACACACACACACACACACACACACACACACACACTATTTAACTCTGAATGTATACACATGGAACCACATTTGTCCTTTGTGGGTATGTGGTTCCGTCTGTAGGCTCTTGTCAGGATCTGTCTCTGTGTTTACCTGTTTTATGTGCAGGTTTCACTTTACTGCTGTGTTCCTTTTATTTTTAAGTAACGTTCCTAGTGTTTCCTTTTGTCCTTACAGCTGTTGTCTGCCTTCTCTCACCCAAGGCTATGATAGAAAAGGTACGGTCGGTCCACAGGCCTGTCAGGCGCCATTGACGCGCATGGGAGGCAGACTGGATCCGTTAGTTCGGTGAAATAAATTGGAGTCAATGAGAGCTAGCTGGACCAGCTTGTGAACAAACACTATTTCTGAACGATTGTGCTCTTTAGATACCTCAATCAAATTATAAAGTGCACACATCGAAAAGCGACACAGCAGAAAACAATGTGTGATATGTCTTCTTTAATTTTCTTGGACCAAGTATTTTATAAAGGTCTCAATCGTTCAGAAATAGTGTTTGTTCATAAGCTGGTCCACCTGGCCCTCATTGACTGCAGTGCATTTCACCGAATTACCGGATGCAGTTTGCCTCCCAGTGTGACTAATCTGCCGACTGGAATTGCTGGATAGCAAAAATGACATAGATGACCATACTTCGTTTTAATTACCTTGGTCTCGCCTACCCTGTGATTGTTCATTTGAGTCACCTGTGTCCTGCTTGCCCCAGCCAATCCCTGTGTTGATTGTCTTTGAGGTTCACCTGTTTCTTGCCAGTTTGTTTCTGTGAGAGTTTGTTGGATCCTCTGTATCTTTTACCTCTGTTTGCTGTCAGTTTTACCACCCTGTATGTTATGAGGACTGGACAATAAATTACATTGTTTGCACTTGTCAAATTTTCCTGCATTTTGGTTGAGTTTAGAAAAACCCTGAAAGCTCTCAGCTAGCCTATAGATTAACACTGGTAGGATTTTACAGTGTCCGTGCTCCACCTGTGTCCTGCGGCCTCCACCAGTGCTGCTATCCCCTCAGTCTGAGTGTATGTGATGTTCACAGCTCTCTCATACGCCTCCATGTATCCCATCATGCCCCTGTAAAGAAGGAAGCCTATGATACAGGTGCTTGTGTGCATATGATTTCTTGTATAATAGAGGTGTGTGTGTGTATGGTTTCTTACTTGTATGATACAGGTGTGTGTGTATAAGCAGCGGCATGTGCAGTGGTCAGAATGCTCTCAATCAGGATCTTAGTCGCACTGCCCCCCTTCATCCTGGAAGAACCACTGATGGCCTCAGGCTATACCACATGCATGCACGCACATGCACACGCATACGCACACACACACACACACACACACACACACACACACACACACACACACACACACACACACACACACACACACACACACACACACACACACACACACAAAACAGACTTAGATACTAGAAGTATGCTCCTTGGAGCACAGATCTCCGCCAGGCCGGGTTGCCTACCAGGGCCTGCAAACACATCTTGGAATAGTAGCATATAGTAACGTTTTGAAGAAATCGCAAAATCGCTACGGTTATTATTAAGAGTTATTGGCCAAAACGGTAAGTGGGCTGTTGTAGCCGGAGATTAGCTGCTCACGGACACACACGAAAATAAAAGTAATGTTATATTTCCTCTTACTCCAACAGCAGGGTTGAGGATGAAGGCTCTGTGATTTGTCTCCAGTGCTTCCATCCTCTGGACCACAGTTTTAAAGGTGAGTGTGCAGCCCGGCATGGGTTCATCCCTGCACACACACACACACACACACACACACACACACACACACACACACACACACACACACACACACACACACACACACACACACACACACACACACACACACACACACACACACACACACACATATTCATTATTATTATTTAATATCCACTACAATCTTGGAATTCATTATTATTATTTTTATAATGTGTGTGTGTGTGTGTGTGTGTGTGTGTGTGTGTGTGTGTGTGTGTGTGTGTGTGTGTGTGTGTGTGTGTGTGTGTGTGTGTGTGCGCGCGTCATATATAATATATGAGAGAGAGAGAGAGAGAGAGAGAGAGAGAGAGAGAGAGAGAGAAAGACAGCCTGTCAGCGACACCACACCTAGTGACTTGACCGGGTATATGTTTACAGACAATGTTGGACAGTTGGACACAGACAAGACCAGTCAGATGCGACGTGCTCTGTGTGTTTTGTTTCCTTGTCTTTTTGTTTCCTTGTGCGTTCATGAAAAAGTAGGCTACCTGATTTTATGTTTGAAGTGTTGATGCAGTAGTTTGGTTATGTTATGTTTGTAATTCTGTATTATATGTATTATATTTAATTGGCAACACCTGTTCGTTTTTCGCTAGTTAGTTTTTTGCTCTAAACTGACTGTTGTTTGTTTGTTATTTCCAATGGTGTATTTTGTCACTTCTCTATGTTGTATAGGCATATCAGTGTTTTATACTATTTGTTCACATTTGTTGGAATATTTTTGATACACATTGTTGATTGCCTCGTGACACTGCATACAGATTACCTTCTAAAGTAGGCTATTGCATCATGCAGCATGCTAGTTTGAGTTCTTGTTTAATTTGAGTTAATGCTAAGTTTAGTGCTCTAAATTCATTTTACTTTTTATTGTTTATTTTCAGACCATCATTATAAAACCAGGATGAGAGAACATATCACTCCAGTTCTAGCTTCACTACACTGGCTCCCGGTTGTTTTTAGGATTGATTTTAAAATTCTTTTAATAGTTTATAAAGCTCTAAATGGTCTGGCACCCTCCTACCTCTCTGACTGCCTAGAGAGATATGTTCCAAACCGGGCCCTCAGGTCTTCAAGTGCTGACCTGCTCGAGGTGCCTACAATGACATATAAAAAATACGGTGAAGCAGCATTCTGCTTTTACGGACCGACAGTGTGGAATAAACTCCCATTACACTTAAGACAGGCAGCCTCTGTCGATAGCTTTAAAGCACAGCTCAAGACCTATTACTTCACTCTTGCTTTTAGCTGATTCTTTGGTTGATTTTTAATTCCTCACTGTATTCCCTATTTTAATGTTGTTTTATGCCTTTGCTTTTGTTTTGTGTGAGTGGAAGAGAGAGTCACGGTAGTTAAAAGACAAGAGTCTGATAACTCCATCCGGAGGATTCAGTGAATTATCCTCTGGGGCACGTCGACACGTGGTGGACCCTCCAGGGCAGATCCTTTTGTCTATGTTTAGTCTATATATCTTGTATAACCCCGATATCATTCTCAGGGGTGTACGGTGTGTGGTTTGGATGTGATAAGTTAGCAGATCCCCTGGGCTAGTCCACACGTGGTAAACATGGTGAAAATATATTACTAAGGTGTAATATTACTAAGTGAAAATATATTACTAAGGTGTAATATTGACAATTGTGTGAAGATATATTACTAAGGTACACATGTAATATTGGCAATTGTGTGAAGTGTGGATATTTCTTTAGCTGTGTTGTAGAGGACAGTGGCCACTACATTTAAGTTATATTCATTTGTGTTGTAGTTGTGCATAGATAAGTCTATGCACACTGCATTTTATTCTGAGAACGAGCCTTTGCTTTTATTTTATTTTATTTTATTTTTGTTTGCTTTATTGTTAAATTGGTTCTAACTGTAATTGTATTCTTGCTCTGTAAAGCACTTTGAGCTGCATTTCATGTCATGAAAGGTGCTATACAAATAAAGTTTATTATTATTATTATTATTATATTACTGTGTAAAACTGTGAAAGGCGTCCCCCTTCGTTACTATGCACAAATGCATATCTACATGCACGCACCTAGCCTGAGACACAGGATTGAAGCCAACCAGTACAGGAGTATAGACCTCAGGGTGCTGAAGGCAAAGGTCAAGCTGTCCTGCCACATATGGAGCCTAAAGGAAACACACACACACACACACACACACACACACACACACACACACACACACACACACACACACACACACACACACACACACACACACACACACACACACACACACACACACACACACACACACACACACACTATAGCCTACATAATGCCACACTTGGTTTAAATCTTTTCTGTCTGAATTCCCTGCATTTGAACATGATTGGTGAATCAAATACAATTTCAGAACTTCACCAGACAATTGCCATACCGAGAGACCACAGGAAATGCCGATGAACAGGACCCGCCTCTTCCCCTCACAGACCTGCAGGCCAGACCAGAAGCAGACCCGGGTCAGTAAGAGTTCTTTCTGCATCTAATACACAACAGTATTAGTCCAGGTTGTCAAAGTGGGGTCTAGAGACCCCCAGGGGTTCCCCATGAAGCAAAATGAGTTAAAGGGACCACACCATGAATTTCATTTTTTTTTGGGGGGGGGGGGTATTTTTTGGGCTCCCCAGTGTCTCTTGTACCCCAAAAAATATTTTTTTTTAACATTCAGTCATTCATTCTCATTTCAGATATTTTCAGAATGGGCGTGTCTGAACAGGCCATTTCAGAATGGCAATGCAAGTGACATCACTTGCCTTGCCATTGCATTGATGATGGCCAGACAGAATTGCTCAGTAGCCCCCCCCTGCCCAAGAGGACGTTTTGGTATTGCAGCTGAAAGTGCTGTATAAGCCAGAGACAATTGACTTGGGATGAGTATATCTGAGTGATGATTTAGGCTCAAACCTTTTGAAAAAGGTTTGAGGGACATACACCATATGATATTAAATATCAAATATTTTTTTTAAATTCATGGTGTAGATCCTTTAATATAGCATCAAAATCAGTTCAACCACTTTAACCCTACATCAGCTTTTGGAACATAGCCGATCTACAAGCTCACAGCTTGTGAACTCGGATCTGCTATTTTCAACAAACCTTGAAAAATGTGAAAATGTTTTAACCTTATTGAAATATATGAATATGAATATATGTCGGTGGCACAATTTGTTCTCAGATGGGGTCAAATACTAATTGGGGTCCTTGACATAAAAAAAACTGTTTGAGAACCACTGCAATACTGAACCTTTGTTCACAGTCCAAACTCTTAAGTAACGTGATCAAACTAAATGTGTTACAGGACTCAGGAGAACAGTTATTTCTAGATCAAAATTGTACTGTTATAATCTCAGGGGAATACACTGTACATCACATCTCTCCTCTACAGCTGTATAGCACAGTTGACTTCAACTGGTTTCCTTGATTAGAACCACAACTCATTCCATAGTGACTTTGTTTGTCCCTTGAGAGTGCACAGCCAATGAAACCACAGAAATACACATTAAACCCCTTAGTACAGTATGCTACTTTGTAAAATAGTTGTGTAATATAAGTTATTGTATTATATGTATACTTTATTTCCACTTGATTTTGTAAGAATTACACCCGGCCTTGTGAGATTAGGTATGCACGGATGGACTGACAGAGAGACAGACAGACCCTCTTTTAGACAGCTAGACCTCTTAGAGAACCATGCTGTAAAAAGCTAAACGCATCGCATGCTCAAACACATAATTGACCATCCCTCCCTATACGACATAAGAACAAAATGGCCACCGTGTGAATATGGTCAATATAGCATACAATAAAAGTACAATGATGTGCCTGACCGTCTTCAAACTGAGCATGCCCAGTTTGGGATCATCTTCAGGAGCTTCCTGGGAAGAGAGAAGAGCTCTGAGGAGAAACATGGAGAGATAAAGAACCTCACATCACTGAGCTGACATTTACAATGACATGTGGAAGGAGAAAGTTGCCTCATTTTTCAATTTGTGTTCTGTATAATTGCAGAAAACGACAGAGGCCCTTAACAACAAGGAGCAACACACCTGTCTCCTCCAGCAATAAGGTAAGAGTAGACAGGAGTCTGGTTCTTTTCTCTCAGTAATCTGTTGAAGCACGTCTGATAATGAAAAAGACATTTCTTGTTTAGCACTTGCCTTGTGCATAACATTCAGCAGCAGTATTTTCAAAGCCTCGCCCGGGACCCAAAGTTATGTTGAAGGAAGATTAAAATGGCTATTAGTCTTAATTAAATCCAGTCCTTTCCTAATTTTATAATGTATGCCCTTGAAGGTGAAGGGAGAAAAGGGAGAAAAACTAAAAATAACATTTACCGCAATGAGGAAAGCTATACGGCCAGAGGTTCCACAACCGCTTAATACAATCCTGCTTTCCTCTGGCTCCTGTTGAGGAAGCAGCAGATAAGATGGCTTTTAGCATGACTGAGACAGTGTGTGTGGGGAAGGGAGAGCAGTAACATAATATATTTACCTTAAGAATAAGCTCCACATGCGCGGCTACCTCCATCATGGTTTTCACCACACGCTGGCTGAAAAGCCTCTGCAGAGCGCGCACACACACACACAGTAGTTCAGCAATTCAAAACATAGCTATCAATATGAGCGATATCACAGAGCTCGGAAATGCTTTATAGCTACGTATGAGATTCATTTAAGGCAGTGGTTCTAAAAGTTTGTTCTGTGGACGTGAACCCCCATGGCTCCTTGAGGGGGTTCCCAGCAAAATGATTGATAGTTAGGAACCAAATGGACCCTTACAGGTCTGTAACTCTGACAGTGTAGAAAATGGAATCGGGTCCATTTTTATTCCATTTCTACTCTGTCAAGAGTTATGGGGGTCCGTGACGTAATGCATACCAAACTGGGGGTACTAGAAATAAAAAGGTTTGAGAACCACTGATATATAGGCTAAGGAGTTGGTTTTGGCACATGGTTCATACGCAGACAGCCCAATATGAGTGTCTGGTTGTGTGTTCGTTTTGGTGGACAACAGTGTGACATACATAGATAATTTTCCGCCATAGCGCCCACACTCTGGAACGAGCTTCCACCCCATGTTAGAGTGTCTCAAACCCTGCCTGTGTTTAAATCACGTTTGAAAACTCACTTGTACTCCTTGGCGTTTGAAAATTCAGATTGAGAAGCTGCTGTTTCCTCTAGGCATTGTGTCTAATGTTGTCCTGTTTATTGTGTGCTGTTTTGCTCTTGTTTATTTTAGTATTTTGTTACTGAGTGTACAGCACTTTGGTTCAACAACACTGTTGTTTTAAATGTGCTCTATAAATAAAGTGGATTGGATTGGATTGGATAGCAGCCTCTCCTTACAATAATTTAGCTTTAATTGCTTTGGGGCTTAACTAATTATAGATTCTATGGGGCCCACATTCACCAAACCTCCTCTCTGTTTCTGTAGACATATAATTAGTAACCAATCTGTAATCAATAACATCCCTTTCTCTCAGACACTGACCCCTGACCTTACCTCATACATGTTTCCTGCCTCCTCCTGAAACATCTGGGCGTCACAGGCCTGTAACAGCCTCACTATTTGATTGGCCGAGGCCCGGTCGATGTCACGGGTCAAAGGGTTGGACTTCTCTGAGACAGGAAGGCAGGGCTCATAATCTGGACACTGACAAACGTCCCAGAGACGATGAACAATAAAATAAACGCATAAACGAATGAGCGTGTGTAATGCAAGCATCTACTTGATTCAAAGGAGGAGTTCCTCTTTTATTTTTATTTTTTACGGCAAGTCACGTTCAAATTACAAACGCCTATCTTTCACTTTAACACAGACTGGATGCAAATGCACTCCAAAGAACACCTGCTTTCTGTTTGTAACACACCAAAGGATGTGAGCCCTGTCTACAGTATGGGTAATTAATAAACAGACAGTAACATATGACCTCTATAGCTGCACCTAGGTCTTCTCTTACCTCCCATTCACGCATAGTGGACAGATTGAACGAACCCTCTGCTCCTGCCATTGTGTGTCTATGAGCCACTTGATTCGTGACATAGCCTTGTTCCACAACAGGACCTTTGCCCTGTATGTTGAATTTTCCTCTCGACAGTTACGGTTATTACTGTATCCACAGTGACAAAGTTCACAGTGAAAGGCAGTATAGATTTCTCACTATAATCCCTCGCTTTCTCTTTCATGCACTTTCTGTCTTAATTTTCTTTCATATTCTCTTAGTGTACGCGCGCGCACGCACGCACGCACGCACGCACGCACGCACGCACGCACGCACGCACGCACGCACGCACGCACAATAACATTGATTTAATTGTTTTATTTTCAGTGATGGACAAATAGAATCAACAGCAGGCACTGTAACAATAGATTGCTATCAGTCCTCATTGGTGTGATGCATGAAGTCTCAGAACTAGTCTGGCAGCTAGAATGAGTCTGACAGATAGTATTAATAGTGTAACCCCCCCCCCCCCCCCCCATGACTGAAAAAAGGCATTTCACACAACCTCCTTCAATCATCAGTCTATATTTCAGTTATTCTACAGGGTAAAGATAAGTCACTCATATTGTTTCAATTAGAAAGTCTTTATATCTACTGTATACTGCAGATTAAGCTCTTCCACTGAACTGTGCTTCTGTTTTATATTTTCTTCTAATTTGTTGTGGTTAATATGCACCATCTAGTGGACTACATTTAAAACTACACCACCTGTTCTCTGATTTATCTGCTGTTGACTTGGTTTCTGTCGAAAGATAAACTGTCTGACTACGTGGCTGTTTGACCGTAGAAAGGCTATCTAATCTCTAGTCTGTAATCTAGTCTACCTCTAATACCGTTTTATTTGCTGATTTTCAAAGCTTTGTGGTGCATGGAAAACAAAAATGCTGATTATTTGGGGAAATACTTAAGATAGATATATAGCCTATATATTGTACATTTTGCTGAGCATTCATATATAATTAATTTAGAAAATATTTTATGAGATGCCGTCGCAAAGCATTCTGGGAATCACTGGTGCAACAGCAAAACATTTTACAAAAACAGTGTTTTATTCAGGCCCTGCGTTGGGGGCAGGCCAGACTGGGCTGTGTCCGCCCAATTGACATCCTCACTCACTTTCATCAATCTTGGTAGTAGCCTATACTCTAACAAAACACCAGGACATAAGAAATTGGTTTTAAAAAGCTTACTTCTAGCATTCACCAAAATGGCAATTGCCACCCCCTATCTTTTGCATGCATTTAACCTCAAAATTCAGGTCTTTTATTAATATTTCCTTTCTCCTTATAGAAACTTGTTTTCTTTCTGCAACCATACATTAATTTATCACTTTAAAACCGGCCTCCCAATTTAGAGATACATTTATCTTTCTTTTTTCTTTCTTCATAATTTGTCACCCTCTAGTTTTTTTTAATGAAATGACGCCTCTGCATGCAATCTGAGTTTGCAACACAAGGGGTTGTCATCTGACTTTTGTAGTGCTCTCTCTCATTGTCCATCTCGGGGTGGTAAAATAAATAAATAGAAGAAAATAACAGATTTTCATGAATTTCATACACATGTACTGTATGTGTTGACTGTATTTGTTTAGATTCTTGTATTCTATATATGACCCAAATGTACACTATAATCAAAATACACTTGTAGGTCATTCCAAACTGGAAATGTTGAAAGGTTCAAAAGCTCAAGTTGTTTTCAGTTGTTTGAAACTAATAAGTGCAAAGAACAAAAAAAAGCAAAAGGAGTGATAGTGAAAGGGGCATGGGGGCCAGACTCACAAATTAGTGTAGATGGTAAACTGTAAAACCCTGAGTGTTAAGTTATCTCTGAGAGTGTTCAAATGTAACCAAATGGACCCATAACCAGCTAAAAACTTCGCAGTATTCCTGCTCCTAATGTTAGAAACGGGACATTTTGCCCATATGTCCACAGAAACCATACCGTCTTCAAATTATGGATGTTCATTTTTAGATATATGAAACGGGCATATTAGTGGTTGCTCTGACAGTTTGGCAATATGGTCTCAAATGCCCATAGTCACATAAGAGCATATGGACAAGCACGTAAGCGATGCACCTACACACACGCGCACAAATCTATTGGCAAGCCAGACAGAGAGAGAAAGAGGGTGGGGTACAGAGAGGCATGTATGTGTGCATACAGGCCAGGGCCTTTTCACTGTGTGTGTGTGTGTGTGTGTGTGTGTGTGTGTGTGTGTGTGTGTGTGTGTGTGTGTGTGTGTGTGTGTGTGTGTGTGTGTGTGTGTGTGTGTGTGTGTGTGTGTGTGTGTGTGTGTGTGTGTGTGTGTGTGTGTGATTGTTCAGACTCAATCCCCAGGACTTTCAGCAGGCATAAAGGAAATGCTGGCCTCAGCATAGCTTCATGGATGAGGCAGGCACACACACAGTGAGAGACAGTGACCACCGGGCAGCCGGCGCATAATGTCAACAAATGCCCCTGAGATCAACAAGTGAAACAAATGAAGGTACAGCTAGAAGTACAATGAGATGAACTCAGGATCCAGACAGAGTTGTCCTTGAGCACAGGAGTGTCAGAAGGAGAGCAAAGCAGAAACTTTGTTTAAATGTTTTTCATCGCGGTGTAGAAACAATAAATGTACAAAAAGCACTATTCTTTTCTCTCAGGATACAGGGGATGAAGCCTGGGCACCTGCTGCTTATGGGACAGTTCACCCAGCTATATCCAAAAACTACAATATCCATTTAGAACTATATATAGAGGCCTATATCCTATATTAAATTTGGCTAATGGGTGTCACCCTGTCACTATGACTCAGACATAACCATAAACAAACCCGATACACACCATGTATGGGCAGACCACCGACCCGCCCCGTCACTATGACTCAGACATAACCATAAACAAACCCGATACGCCCATATATAGGCAGACCACCGCGGCCCGTCACTGTGACTCAGACATAACCATAAACAAACCCGATACGCCCATATATAGGCAGACCACCGCGGCCCGTCACTATGACTCAGACATAACCATCCTGGTTATCCCTTGTCCCTTAATTTGATGCCCATATATGGAGATCTCTGATATATGCCCATATGGGCATCAAATTAAGGGACAAGGACTAACAGATACAGAGATCTCCATACATTATACGGGTATGCCCATAACCTATATGGGCATATACTGATAACATCAGGGATCTCCATATGGGCATATCGGTCGGATCATCTGTGCGACATACTGTAGGTGTGAGGGCCGCGAGGGCCACGAGGCCGAACTCTAGATGCGAGAACCTGTAGTATATATGTTACAGGGAAATTGGAGAACCAGGGAAATTGGAGAAGGAGCACTCGTTTTCACCGCCCCCCAAGCAATTGTGTAGAACCAACACTAGAAGGCAATGCAAGCCACAAGGCTTCCCAACCACAGTGCACACACGCACGCGCGCGCATGCGCACGCGCACGTGCTCATGCTTTCAATTTGGTTTATTGAAAGCATGACTGTTAAGATAATTTTATTGTGTTCTGGCTTTTAACATTTGTTTTAGTTTATCCCTGACACACACACACACACATGGATAGTGATCCATGAAAAGATCTATTCTCTCTCTATCGGTTTAAAACTCGGACGGCGCTGATTCGACTAGCAGAGCATCGGCCGGTCGGTGCGGGCACTCGCGCCCGGAGGCGCTCGGGCGCGCCTCCTCGGCCTCAAGCTCTGCTAAGTCGGCGCGCCTCCGTCATGGACAATAACTATTATCACGTGTGCGTGTGAACGCGTGTTCAGCGTTCCCCTAGCGTAGCTTCCTGGTTGCTATGTGGGGGGAACAACAAAAGCCAGGTCCGCCTCGCATCAAAGCCCCGCCTTGCGGCGCCGCCTCCTCCTCCTCCTCCTCTTCCTCATCACGCCGCCTCGCATCAAAGCCCCGCCTCGCAGCGCCGCGTCCTCCTTCTCCTCCTCCTCCTCGCGAGCCTCGCGTAAAAAACCCTGTCTCGAAAAGCCCCGCCTCGCCCGAAGCCCCGCACCTAAAAACGAGCGCTCCGTTTTCAATTTCCCTGGTTCTCCAATTTCCCTGTGACATATATATATGTCTCTTCATCCCGAGGCTTGTTTGGCTAGAACTTTTTTGTAACTCATACATTTTCACTATCTTTATTACATTAACACAATCCGTTCGATCAATCATGTAAAAAAACAATGTTGGGGAACACATACATAACACTGGAAATTCTAATTACTGAGTACACTATTAGCAACTTTTGCCAAGAAAATTAAACAATTGAACTGAATAATGCAATTATGGTACAAAAAAGTTTATTCAGTAACAGCTTTGTAAACATCTGAGGTAAATGAACGTTTACATCAACATGTTCTCGACAGACAGTCCAGACGTAAGGCACTTCTCTCCATTCAGACAGAGATTTGACAACGGGGTGGTAGAGGCTGGGCTCCAGTCGGACCACACTGGAATCTCTCTCCCTGTTTCTGTGGAACAGCAGAATCTCAGAGCGCCGTGAAGATTCCATTAGTCTGATACACACTGTCCATTTTACTTGGGGGTGGGATAGAGGGTCAATGCAATACACATCCATGGGGGCAAAACTTTAAAAGCAGCCAAACATCCCTCTAGCCATGTTTAGGACAGAAAAACCAACAAACAAGCAATATATCCTTTCTTAAAGTCTAATTTGAAGTCTCTGTAAATTAGTTTATAAATATAATTTCTTCTCACAAAAAATATATAGGGATATCCCTCCTCCTGAGATACCCCTTGTTATTTAGAAGTTTTCCTACGTTCTACTATCTTCTTAGACCAGCAGTCTAAATGTCTAACTGTGCAAATCTTCACCTATAATACTGTAGAGTATAGGAGACAGCTTGAAACAACAAGGTTATGAGAAACATTTCTTCTCAGCAAAATTAATTTGGAGTTAACTGAACCCTGTTTCAACATTTTAGAGACAAAGTCTTCAACATAATGTCTTTAGTTTAGTCCTTTCTGGCGAACTCATTTGGCATGGGGCCATATTTCTGAAAGACTTGCGAAGTTGAGCTTGTTTCCTTGGAACTAACTTTGACGCCAATTGATGCTTTCTGCTTTTTCCAGGCTAGATCTGTTTATGTTGCCAGGCAACTGTAGCCATGTAAAGATTCTTTCAGGAGGTGCTGGAGTCTCTGAGATCTCTTTTTATTTGGGAATACCAACGATTAGGCCTACACAAATCAGAGGAGGACACAGCACTTATATCTTTTTCTTAAAGTAGGTGAAGTTAAGATGTATGCAGAAGAACTGTCTTGCGTGCCACAAAGCAAAGCTAGATCAGAAGCATGTAAACATTTGACAGCAAACAGCATATTTTCTGGTTCATCACACCTTCCTAGAAGACCTGTTCCACCAAAGGTGAAATAGAACTTAAATTGCCAAAAGTGTAGTGTCCTTTATTTCTCCTTGCTTCTCAAAAACCACATGTGTCACATTCCAAGTCAACTACACGATGGAACAGTGGCCACTGGTTGAGCAGTTGCATTCAGGGGAAGTTGGAACTTAATAATTCTCGAGTTTCAGTTTGAAAAGGTGTCCCTTGTGCAGTTGCCAAACTCAAGAGTTCAGAGTGAGAAAGTCTAAAATGTTTTGCATTGTGATATCCCTTTCTTGGGGTCCATTGAGTTCACATTAACAAGACACATAGTGGCATTTCTAGTATCACTTTTAAACATGGTTTTGAGTGTATAAAGTGCTTTTAATCGAATGCACTATTGCAGTCATATGAAAGCTATACCACTGACCTAGGTGCAAACCAGCTACCTGAAAATTGGGTTTCAGATTATGCAAAAATTTGTAGCTACTACTATGCAATAACACACAGCTTTGGGGTCTACTTTGGCACTAGCTTTAAGCTAACATTCCTAGTCTACATTTAGATTAAAAAAAAAAAAAAAAGGAGTTCCAAATTGCCATGAATGCAGGGAGAGAATTATCTGGAAAATTATCCAATTGGTCTATCGTCTGGTTGTTTGGTTGTAGTGTCATAAATTAAAGAAGGTACTGTGATATGGGGGGGGGGGGGGTAGCGGCAATATAAACCACCACTAGCTATGTGAATTGTGATAATGACACATTTAACCAGATATGGACAAAACTATTTGAATATGGTTTCAAATATTGAAACACATGAGGTACATGTGATTTACCATTCTGTGGAATGAAACCTTGTCCAAAGTGAACATTCAGAATGAAAATTATTATTAGTATGTAAGTATGTTTGCACATACAAGGACTATGTGTCAGTGAGGTTGGTGAATTACACTGAAGCAACAGTATAGAAACATTTACAAATTATTAACAATTTACTGAAAATATGAATCACTGTAAATCATTTGTAAATTCCATCCAATCAAGAGGTCCTCATGTTTTTCAAGTATTTAAAATATATTCTGCTAAATCTGTATTCAACTCAACAGCGAAACAAGTGTGAAACAAAACCCAAAACATGACTTTTCCTAAGCCTTTCTCCATCACTCACTTGTTTGTATCCCATATTGTTTTTAGTTTTTTTTTTGTACGTTTTTTTTTACTGAATGGTAAATGAAACATTAAAAGAATATAATTTGATAACTAAAATTAGGAAGCGATTGGAAAGAAACACAACTGCACCTTGAAGGAGTGGTTTTCTGATTTGTCTAGCTTTTCTTTTCTTCAATAACTGGCAGGAATTTAAAAAAGAACAGGGAAAAAGTAATAACAGTCCTACATGTGATGTCTGTTGAAATGCAGGATATAACAGAGAAATGTCAATGCCTTTTAAAATCCTATTGCTATGTATCAATAACCTCCTACATCGCTACGTTCTACAACTAGCCTAAAAAAAGAGCTATGAAGTGAATGCCCTCCCATCCCATAAAGTTAGGGGAAGCTCTAGTCTTAAATCTCATAAATTTCTTTACAATGAAGACACTTTTCGTAACACACTGCAAACACAAGCTTCGGAATTGGGGCTTACTGATTAGTGCGTTCTGGCAAAGCTACAAAGTCTTACATTCCTATTTGTTCAAATAATGTTTATAATATGGCCTTTTATGTTGCTTAATTTTTTAAGCTTTGTTTTGGGTTCTGTATTAGACTTAAGTTGTCAGTGTAAGGTTTCCTGTAAACTCATATCATATCCAAGTTTGTAGCTTGGCCAGAAAGTAACAACTAGGTTTAATGCTGCTTCGGTAACTCTGCATACTATGAATGTATATCCTATGAATGATATATTTTCTAAATTATATATTTACATATATATATATATAATTTACCCTGATGTAACTGCAGAATTGTTTTTGTAAACATGTACACAAGACTAAGGTATCTATGTCACGAGCACACACAACTCACACAAAACCTCTGAAGCCTAAAGACTACACCTCAGGGTGGGACTGCTTCATCGCTTTCCTTAACTGACCACTACACCCGTTCTCTCGACCCATCTCCTTTTTTCAACCTCTTCTCCATTGTAGTGTCTGCAGATCCCTCTCTTCATTGAGCTAGCAGGCCATTGGCGCATGACACAGACGGACAGACGAATGAACAGACAGGGAAAAAAGAAAAAGCCACACGCAACACCCTTCTAACAAGAGGAGACACAGACCTTGCTGTTTAGCTAAGAGTCCGTCATCACAAAAAGAAAAAAAAAAGAAAAGAAAGAAAGAAAGAAAGAAAAGTGCAAACCTCTCCTCTGATGTCTCCTGGCGAAAAAGGGAAGGAAAAATAAAAAAATACAATGCAGAACAATATTGCTGCCTCCAAGCTCCCAAACTCATAAATCAGTCCAATAGCTCCCTCTCCTCATCATAATCCTCATTATCATCAGAACCCTTACTTCCATGGTATCTCTGCTGCCTAATTGTGTGTGTGCGTGCATGTTTGTGCATGTGGGGGGTTGTATGTGTACATGTGCATGTGCCCTCAAACATTAGCAAGCCAGAGCCCTCACTTGTGCCCTGCTTAATCCTATAACCAAGGGGCGCTGAACTCTGTACAGAACTGTTTGGCCCCCCTCCTCTCCAGTGTTGTGGAAAGAGACATATTAGCTCCCTAATCCTGCTCCATGACCATTGCTGAGCGGCTAGAGATTCTGTCACAGTAAAGTTCACCTTGAGTACCGTAGTATAAACAGCGATGGTACAGCACTGCCACTTGGCTAATGCAACTTGGCGAGCCTATCTTTGTCTCCCTCCTCTTTCCTCTTTCCTCTACAGTTCTGAAACTTAAAAAAAAAGAAAAGGAAAGAAAAGAAAAGAACAGAAAAGAAAAGAAAAGAACGATTCTAATACTAATACGTCCTGAAAGGAAAAAATGTAATTGTCTGGAACCTGCACACCTGTGCTGCGAAAATCCTGAGTGGTGATTTTACATTCAGGATTTTGCAGTGTGCCCTGCACAGGACTTTTGGCCTATCAAATGTAAGGGCAAATGTATGTGTGCATGCAATGCGTGAAAGAGAAAAGAGATGTTGGGTGTTGTGTGGGTGTGTGTGTTTGTCTTCTGTAGCTACACAGCCAGGTCATCGGGTCGAGCTCGGACACTGCTGCTCTTACTGGCACGACTCAGCCTCCGGGCATCCGTTACCATAGCGACAGGAGGCTCGTGCATCTCCGCCCGGGTAACCACGGTGACGTCGTCGCTGCCCCCGGCCGCGAGCGGCGCCCCGTCTGCCCCCGTCACGGCATCTTCTTCCTGCACGAGGACATGGGAGGGCTCCTCTTCCTGGGGCAGGGGTGGGGTTTTCCCCTGGTCGGGAGGAGATGAGGAGAAGGGAGGAGGAGTGGTATGTGATGGGTAGGGGGAGGGGCTTTTCTCCTCCAGAGCCATGTTGCTCCAGTTCTGCTCCATGGCGCCCAGCTGCCCGCGGCTCCCAGCACTTAGCCCCTCGCTACTGCCGTAAAAAGACGTGGGCGGCCCTTGGAACAGAAAGTCGTCAGGGTTGAACCCCACGGCATCCACCTTGAGCCCCACCGGTGCCACCGCGACCATGCTGGGGCTTAACGTGAGGGCGCAGGCGGAGCTCTCAGCGAGCCCGTAGTCGCTCCCTGCTCCCTCTGCTCCGCCCTCTGCCATACTCACCCTGGCATAGGCCGGCAGACAGCTGAATGCCGCCGGAGAGATCCGCTCAGGGATCGTCTCTGACTCGCCGGCGTCGTGGGCCAGCCGCAGCCACTCGTGGTCGCGTGAAAACTCGTTGGTCACCCCCTGTTTGACCTTCTTCCAGCCCAGGTGGTATATCTCCAGGAGGTTGAGGAGCAGCGAGACACAGGCTACCACCAGCATGAAGATGATGAAGATGGTTTTCTCTGTAGGCCTGCAGAAGCACATGGATGATGAGTCACTGAGCTGATGAACACATGACATTGAATAAATGAAAAAGGACATGCGTTATGCACATGGATCATTAGTTTAAAAGTGTCTGGAAAGAAAGAAAGAAAGAAAGAAAGAAAGAAAGAAAGAAAGAAAGAAAGAAAGAAAGAAAGAAAGAAAGAAAGAAAGAAAGAAAGAAAGAAAGAAAGAGAAAGAAAATGATGAAATTAAAAGAATGAAACAAAGGAAGAAGGAAAGAGTGCAAACCAAGCACCTCCATTGTTCTAACCTGGAGATGAAGCAGTCCACAGTATTGGGGCAGGGCCAGCGGCCACATTTATACAGCGGCTTCAGGTGGAAGCCGTACAGGAAGTACTGTCCTAGGATGAAGCCCACCTCGAACAGCGTCTTGAAGATGATGTTGAAGACATAGGTCCTCAGCAGCGCCCCGCGGATGCGGATCTTCCCGTGCTCGTCCCGGATGGGCGGCTTCAACTTCTTGCCCCCTGGTCCGGGTCCTACCCCTCCTCTTCCGTCCCCGACGCCGTTGCGGTAGAGCGGGTCGAGGTCCTCCCGGTGCCGGCCTGCCTTGCGGATCTCCTCCTCCTTCTCCCGACGCTTCTCCTCCATGCGCACGATGTGCAGCACATGGCCCAGGTAGATGAGCGTGGGCGTGGACACGAAGATGATCTGCAGCACCCAGAAGCGGATGTGTGAGATGGGGAAGGCCTCGTCGTAGCACACGTTCTCGCAACCGGGCTGCTGCGTGTTGCAGGTGAAGTCCGACTGCTCGTCGCCCCAGACCTCCTCGGCCGCCGCGCCCAGAACCAGTATACGGAAGATGAAGAGCACCGTCAGCCAAACCTGGAGGAGGAGGGAGCGAGGGAGTGAGGGAGAAAGGTGGAGAGAGTAAAGGATGGACAGCGATGAAGAGGGTGTGGGAAGATATATATATATTTTTTCTTAATTATTTTTTTAGCAAATCTTAGAATATATATAGCGAACATCTTTACTCAAATCTTTGCTTCTGGGGGTCCTTCAAACTAAATATTTTCAGATGGGGGTCTGCGGAAAATACATATAATTTTGGGGATCCTTGACATGAAAAGGTTTGAGCACCACTGATGAAACATACGTTTAAAAAGAAAAACTGTTAATAATGAATTGCCCTCTATGACTAAAGTTATAAATTAAAAACCTAAATATAGGTTATATAATATTTTTATATATTTTAGAAATAGTTAATCTTTCACTCAATAGGGGCCGCTCCCGTCGCAAGTTGATGATGTAATTTGTCCATGTGTGGTCCAGCCCTATTGAATGTATGGAATGGAAATATGCCAATAAAATATTGCTTTAATGCTCATATTAACCTTAGGAAGTATTAAGTTGTTTTTTATTAGCAAATGCATTCCATAAATTCCATAGGGCTGTACCACACATAGACAAATGGCAGCATCAACTTGCGAAGGGAGCGGCCCCTATTGATTAAAAGATTAACTATTTCTAAAATAGCCGGGGCGCCTGATGGAGGGGAAGGGAACTGGTTGGAATAACGTGTTCCTTCCACGCGCTACGTCCAACCAGGGAAACTCCCCCCTGTCAGGTGACAAGAAGGTCAATTGGCTCTCATGCATTGAAGGAGGCATGAGCTCGGCCCTGGCCTCCCTAGGCTGGTGAGGGGAGTGTAGCGCCCAGGATCACTTAGAAAATTGGCACCGGGTGAAAAATAAGGGTTACAAAATCGCGGGATAAAAAAATAAATATATATATTTCTAAAATAAATAAAATGTTTTTTATTTTGGTTAAAGAGGGCAATTATAATGTATTAAGGCAAATAAAGCTTATTAGCCAGGGATCCTTTTAATGGCTTAATCAAGTTCCATCATGTAATTGTAACTTTGTCCATCACCTTGCCGATTACAGTGGAGTGTTCTTGAGCATTCTCCAGCAGCCGCCCTAGAAAGCTCCAATCACCCATGCTTCACACAATTTCTAGCCTGTAAAAAGAGAGCAGAGGCTGGGGGTGAAAGGCACAGAATAGCCCTCTGGCCTGGCGCATGGTCTGAACAGAGTGCAGCGGGAGAGGAGGACAAGAATCGTGTTGAAAGATCACATAAGCGCAGAGGACAAGGGAGAGACAATAGGACCTCAAGAAGAAGAAGCTCAACAAACTTTAATCTTACAACTTAAATCATTGAAATAGCACATTTCTGATGTCAAAGCCTTCATCAGGGAACATTACGAAGACAGACGGACAAAGTTTGTTGAGCTCTCTGAGTGGTGCTAGATTGTTTTCCTTTTGGTCCTCCTTTCTTATCAAGCACAAGTTTTTCTCTCTTTCTTTGGATAGACAATAAGAGTCATGGAGAAAAATGAAATTAAAGAGGACAAAACTTTTGGGGGGCAGTTGAGGTTGAACAAAAACGGTGAGAAAGGAAGGGGAATACAGAGAGAGAGGATGAAATAACTGAGAGAAATGAGTAGCACAGACGGTTAAGGGAGAGAAACTAGAGTGCTTCAGTCAGACTATACCCACTTTGAACAGGGAGAGAAATATGACTGACCTAATTATTAGGTATGGCAAAGAAAATTATAATTGAAGTATTAACAAATAACTACACAGCAGTTACGTGAGAAATAACGTGGCTTTTATCATCTTCCAGCTGCAGTGTGCTTTCATCCCTAACTCAGTACATTCTATACCTCCACGACCTTACTGTTCATATAACACTGTCCCACATTGACAGTAACGTCCCAAAGTTTTACAATTACAGTTTGCCGACCGAATGTTCAAGTCCAGGTAGCAAATATAAATTCCAACCAGTAAGAAAAGTTTGGCTGACATCAATAACTTTAGTGTCAGTAATAATACAATTTCAATATTCCAAGCCTCTGAATGTTTTAGATATATGGATGTTTAGTCAAGTTATAAGAGACCTCTGCAAAGATCACAATATGCAAAACACAAACTGTACAGCAGTCCTACTAGTCTTACCAGCCATTTCATACTAGCATCATTCATTGAACTGTAATCCACCAACCTAATTACAACCTGCCTCAGAATTCCTACTATGATAACTAATTTAAAAGGGTTAAAATGAAAGAAAAACGTCAATGAAAATGCAATCGCATGGGCTGATCTCCCCTCGCAGCATTCCACATAATAAAGCC